>NC_091345.1:4838725-4868725 GCF_038502225.1 Cherax quadricarinatus | reverse complement strand
AATATTAGTAGAATTAGCAGCAAAATTAGTAGAATTATTATTTTTTTGCAGTAGACGTTGTAGTATTATATTAACTGGGAAGCAATAAACCTGTAAGGATTATAAAGAACTTGTTGAATGGAGAGTAATCAGGTTTGATTCCAGGAAGAATAACATAACTCTAACTGAAAATCTCTGCCTTGAGGAGGGAGGGAGGGAGGGAGAAGTGTCCTGACTCTTGCATAGCAACAATAGCATTACATAAAAACTCTCGCAACTGTACGTGTATTATAAAAATAGCAAAATTATATCATCAGAGGCAGTAGCCAGCATCCCTCACCAATTAGGATCATTACCACACCTCAGAGTATAATTCAACACTCACCTTGACTCTTCCTCGTGCTTTGCAATGAACAATATAAACCAAGCTCAGAATGCTTAGTAACTCTTCAGCAAGTACACTAAATATTACCCTCGTCAATTTAAAGGGTTCAAGATTTTTCAACACTCCTTTCCTTCAAAAGTACAAAGAATTACAAGCAGTTAATACTCAGCTGACCTACGGTCCGTATACTGGTTTATGTGCTGCTAGGACCAACAACCTGACCAGGCAATTTACAACCTGGGCAGGCGCTAGATCGGGGCACGGCCATCAACCAAGAGGCCTGGTCCCTGATCGGACTGCTCAAGCAAACTCCCAACAGTTAATTATCACGCAGCTACCGCCATGGGCTGCATCTTACCTCACCAAACAAATGACAATGCCAACAGTTTTGCTGATTAAAGAAACTCATCTTCGCTTTAAAAATATTTAAAAATTAAATGTATTTCAGTTACTGCGCAATCTGAGAAGCGTATCCCCAAGTTTCATAACCCGTCACCAGTGCCTCAATATACGCAACTGGATTAATGGAGAGAGGGGCATACGTAGATAGCGTAGTTCAAGATCTGAAGAGAATCAGAAGAGGCAGTTATACGTCATCATATGGAAATATTCAAATTTCAATAAAAATGGTAAATTAGAACATGCACAACTCACATCTAGTCAAACCTTTCAGAGAATACATAGCACATTAAGCTTTAAACCACTTAGAAGCTACATTATCAAGTTATCAGCATGGAAGGTTTGAAGCTAATCAGATGCGACACTCAGAATTATGGAAAAAAAAAGCATTTAACATTTTTAGTTTCTTTCGAGAAAGCAAACTGGGACCTACACAGGTCAAAATCAAACCTTTTCTCTAAATAAGACTAAACTTTTGAGAACATACAGTAGTAGATAACTTTCATGTAAGCTCAGTGTATATATATATATATATATATATATATATATATATATATATATATATATATATATATATATATATATATATATATATATATATATATATATATATATATCAACAATCAACAGATGATCCAGAATATTAGTGCCGTTTTACCAGGAGCACGAGCCATTGATCCAGCCAATAGCACTCTCCTTGGTGCTCCTCTTGGGTCCAATGCCATCGATCTGATCCTAGAAAAAAAAAAGTCTCAGACCTCCGGACGATGGAAAGCAGGATGAAAGACATTGACACACACGATGCCTTCTACCTACTCACCAGGTGCCTGTCAGTCCCAAAACTTACCTACTTTCTGAGATGCTCCCCAGCCTTCAGCAGTCCAAAACTCAAGGAATATGACTCTCTCCTGAAAACCATGCTTGAGAGTGTATTGAATCTTTCCCTTGACGATGGACAGTGGTTGCAAGCCTCACTTCCGGTCAGGCTTGGAGGGCTAGGAGTATGCAGATCCTCCCAGATTGCTCTACCAGCTTTCCTATCCTCTTCCATAGCATCAAACGAGTTGATAAGACAAATTCTTCTCGATACCCTCAGTGACTCAGCAGGAATAGAAGACCCTAGCTATGCCAGTGCCATCACCAAATGGGAGACTCTTGCGGCTCCAGCACCAAACCCTAGTGCAGCACTGGCTCACAAACAGTCAAGCTGGGATGGCCCGATTGCTGAAAAGGTGCTTGCCAACATGCTCAGGGCTGCAACATCAGATAGGGAGATTGCCCGTCTCCAGGCTGTGAGTGCACCTCATTCCGGGGACTTCCTCCAAACAGTTCCCATATCGGCAATGGGAACGCGACTCGACCATGCGACCCTCCGTATTGCAATGGCTCTGTGCCTTGCTGCTCCAATTCACACAGAATATACGTGTATTTGCAGCGAAATGCAAGCAGATCAATACGGTCTACATGGTCTTAACTGTTCCAAAACCAAGGGCTGGCATGCAAGACACAATGAGGTCAACGACATCATTAAGAGAACACTTGCTACAGCTGGATGCCCTGCCGAGAGGGAGCCCCGATCACTACCAGCCAACAATACCCACAACCCAGCAAACCGCCCTGATGGGATCACCATCTATCCTTGGAAGAATGGCAAGCTCTTAGCATGGGACTATACCCGTGTGTCCATACTGGCTGACACCTATATCCATCACAGTGTGGGGCGACAGGGAGGAGCTGCTGACCACAGGGAGGAGTACAAGATCAGCAAGTACAGGGACATTAGCCAACAGTATCAATTTGTCCCAGTGGGATCAAAGACCTTGGGATCATGGGGAAAAAATGCCACACGTTTCCTTAAAGAATTGGGTTCCAGACTCATCAACACCATCAGGGACCCAAGGGCAGGCACTTTCATGTTCCAGCACCTCAGCATAGCCATCCAGAGGGGAAATGCTTGCTGCATACTTGGCTCACGTCCAGCCTCGGAGGAGCTGGAGGAAATTCATGATCTTTGATACATTGTGCCATTGTATTCATGTTTATGTTTTTTCTGTAAATGTATTCTGTAAATGTGTTCTGTTTATTAATAAATGTTCACATAGCATATAAAATATATAGGGGGTGGTAGGAGAAGAAAATATTCAAACAGATCCGGGGAGAACCTTGAGTTTTTCCTGAGGTACGTTTGTCTTCTCTGAGGATGGGGGTCCCCATTCCAGTTATAGAGGTGGTACTTCCCTATATATTTATTTAATATATATATATATATATATATATATATATATATATATATATATATATATATATATATATATATATATATATATATATATATGCAATAAGATCACAGTAAACAGGTGATTTCAGAATATGCAAAACATGTTTTGCATATATATATATATATATATATATATATATATATATATATATATATATATATATATATATATATATATAGGGAGGTACCACCTCTAGAACTGTTATATAGGGACCCTCATCCTCAGAGAAAAGAATAAACTTGCTTCAGGGAAAACTCAAGGTTCTCCCTGAAGCTGTTTGAGAATTTTCTCCTACCACCCTCTATATTTTATGTATATTTTATTTAAAGACAAAATACATTGACAAAACATTCACAAAAATACGATAGAAAGTAAAAGAACATAGGTGACTCAGAGCTACATCTGGAATACTTCGTCCAGCTCCCCGGCGGTGGGCCGCATGCCCAGAATGCTGCAGGCTTTTCCTCTCTGGATTGCAACACTGAGTCTCTGAAAGAGGAAGCTGGTCGCCCTGTGGTCCTTGGTTTCTATGATGAGCTTTTCACCCAGCTCTATTAGGAACTTTAGAGCACACTTGCCCCATGCTCCAAGGGTCTCCGACCCTATTGGGATGAAGTTATAGCAAGGGGGAAGATCTTCATATTTGCGGATCTTCTGGGTCTCCCTGTGGCTGGCAGCTCCACCCCCTTCCACTATGGAGTATGGCAAGTAGGTGTCTGCCAATGTGGCGGCACATGTGTAGTCCCAGGCAATCTGCTTTCCATCCTTCCAAGGTAGCATAGTGGCTCCATCAGGACGCTTTTGACTTCCGTCAGACCTCTGCACTTGGGGTTCCCGTTGAGCTGGGCAACGGGCTGTGGCGAGGCTTCTCTTTATGATGTCATTGACCTCCTCATGCCTGGCATACTTCCCTTCTGCTGTGTGACACACAAGACCATGAAGTCCGAATTTATCAGCTGTCGCCCTGCCGCAAATACACCTATGTTCAGTGAGGATGGGGGCGGCTAGGCGAAGAGCAACACCAATCCGAATGGCCTGTGGGTCTAGTCGAGTGCCCAAGGAGGAATTGAGAACAGCTAACAGGAAATCTGAGTGTGGTGCCTTCACTGCCAGGAGACGAGCTTTGTCCTTTCCTGAGGCATTGGAGAGCATTGTGTTGGCGATTTTTTCCATGATCGGTTTGTCCCAGTGGGACTGTGTTCTTTGGGAGGAGCTGGTCCACTGGAGGAATCTGTAAGGGTGTCCCACCGAATCGCTGCTTCAGTAAACCTGGGGTCTTGAGCTCCTACCACGTCTCTCAAGCGTTCGGGAACAATCTTCTTGACTAATGCACTGGAAGCCAAACACGAAGACAGAAAAGCAGGTAAAGCAACATGCGTTGCTTTGCGCACCCCTATACCTCCCAGTCGCACTGGGAGGGTTGCCTGATCCCATTGCTGATCCTCTAGTGACAGGTTCAGTGCCTTCTTAAGGGTTGACCTCAGGTGTGCGTCATATTCGTCGAGTGTTGGGTTGTCAAAAGAGGGTGCACACCTCAGGAAGTGAGTGAGTTTTGGAATAGCAAGGCACCTTGTGAGGAGATACAGAGCATCATGGGCATCAAGATTGCTTATTCTCTCCTCCATTCTCATCAGGTCATTCAATTTGTCCTTGAGGACTGTGTCGATGGTCTGGTGACCCAGCGGTGCTCCCAGGAGGGTACTGTTGGACGGAGTGGTAGTAGAGACTTCTGGGAGGATTCTTCGCACAGCATTGATCATTTCCTGGTTCGCTGTGATGATTTCACACTTGGAGGGATTGAGGATGAGTCCCAAGTCTTCTCCCTGTGTTTTCACCAGTTGTAGGTCCCCTACCAGGGACTCTTCAGTACCTGCCAGAGTGCCATCATCCAGGTACCAGATGTTGAGCTCGCTGCGTAGGCTGGAAGTTAGTTCTCTTACTGCCAAGCAGAAGAGAAGCAGAGCTAGTGGGTCACCCTGCTGAACACCTTCTGATGATTGAATTTCATGTTCTCCAAACAAAAGAATTGAGGGTTTGCTGTAGCCAGCTGAGATGAAGGGAAAAAGACTGGGGAAGCAATCCCAAACAGCTGGCAAGACAGCATCTCTCTTTACCATTTTAAAGGCATTTCTAAAATCAAGTTTGACTACAGCCTTGTCTTCTGGTAGGTCCTTGATGTAGGCCCTTGCCGCATGAGCTGCAGCTTCACTGCCTTGAGGGACCCCAAAGCCCAGTTGGTGTGGCTGGAGTAAACTGGCAGCTTCTAGGCGAATGTTTCTTACTGCTGCTTTGGCCACTAGACGGCGAAGAGTGTTTCCAACCGCAATGGGTCTGATTCCCCCATCCTTCTTCAACGCACACAGTGAGGCTCCGAAAAAGAAAGGTTTAACTTCTTCTGGGATTCGCCCAGCCAGGCAGTTGTTGACGAAAGTTGTTAACTCGGTGAGAAGTGATGCAGATGCACCGAGTACTGGATTTACCATCTCCTTGAGGTGCTGAGGTCGAATTCCAGTGTAACCTCCTGTAGATCCTGCAGGAAATGACACGATCGCCTTATAGACTTCCGAATCAGGCAAAATTAATTGTTCAGTGATGGGGTCTTCCTCAGGGTTGTTGTTGATGGTTATGGTGTCCCTGGTTGGATGCTTGTCTCTTAGTGCTTGGGCTGTGGTCTCATCTTTGGGGGCTACAGTGTCGTCACTCGTAATTATTCGGATTGCTCCCACTGTGTTACCTTCTTCAATTTTTTTGCTAACCTGTGTGCAAATTTTCTCGTTTTCAGTGGGGCTTTTCTTGGGTCTACCTTTGTGATTCCTGCGATGATGGGGCAGAGGGACACAATTATCCGTTCTTGGGTAGTTGCGCACTGCCTTGATAACTGACGTGGTTAGCAGTTTGCCTCGTCTCTCAGGAACTGCAAAACAAACATAGCCGAACAGGAGCAGGTTGCGCCATGCTTGGATGGTGCCTCGGGCTTCTAAGTTGGTGGAACCTCCATTCACCTGCTTAAGAAGGTCTGTGAATTTCCCTGCTGCATATGGGCGAGCCGCTTTAGGGATGTGGGATAGGGTACTGTTAGCAGTGGATTTGAATGCCAACAGAAGGTTATCGCAAGTGAGGAGGTTGCCATTGGAATTGTCATCTGCCTGTGGAGGCTGTGGGCTGCTCTCTGCTGGGGGCATATGTGATCCCGCACACCCATTGTGTGCACGAATGCGACCGTTCCTGTTGCGTGCTCGAAACTCTCCGCACACCTGACATGTGCCTCTTCTTTCGTTGTTGGGTGCACTGTTTCCCTGGCTTTGTGGCTGGCTGGCTTCATCATCTGCCATACCTCAAACTGTGTGGTAAGCCCAGGCTGAAGAGAAAATGGCGCATAGCACATACCGCATATAGTTCATGGTGGTGGTAGGGGGAGGAGAGGGGTCTCCCCTCCTTGTGGTGGGCAGTGGAGGAAAGGGAGGGGTGGAAGATGTGTGATGAGGCGGAGTAGGGCACTCACTCCCTCCCAGGACAAGTCACTATACACCTCAATGCTCTGTGCACCTGTTACTATACGCCACTATTCTCTGTGCACCTGTTACTATACACTACTATGCTTTGTGCACAGCCCCCACTATAAACGACACGCCGCTATACACTACACGTGCTATGCGCATACCATGCTCATACTACGCACTACACACTATATACACTATACACACGGTGAACAAACACTCCATTGTTGTAACACGAGCACACGGTGTGTGTGTATATATATATATATATATATATATATATATATATATATATATATATATATATATATATATATATATATATATATATATATATATATATATATATATATATATATATATATGCAATAAGATCACAGTAAACAGGTGATTTCAGAATATGCAAAACAACCACTCTGAAAGAATAGTTCCTTGATAATGTGAGTAGTCACTAGTCACGAAAGCGCTTGGAATTTCTCTATTCTTTCAGAGTGGTTGTTTTGCATATATATATATATATATATATATATATATATATATATATATATATATACAATGCCTGCACTTTAAAGGAGGGGTTTGGGATATTGGCAGTTTGGAGGGATATGTTGTGTATCTTTATATGTGTATGCTTCTAGACTGTTGTATTCTGAGCACCTCTGCAAAAACAGTGATAATGTGCGAGTGTGGTGAAAGTGTTGAATGATGATGAAAGTATTTTCTTTTTGGGGATTTTCTTTCTTTTTTGGGTCACCCTGCCTCGGTGGGAGACGGCCGACTTGTTGAAAAAAAAAAAATATATATATATGTATATCATATATGTATATATATATGTATATATATATTATATATATATATATATATATATATATATATATAATTCATTTACAATGGTCTTGAGGGCACACATGTGTTTTAAGTACATAAAAGTACACTATTTTGACTTAACCTAGGATAACCAATTAGTCAAACACAGACTTATTTCTTATCAGAAGAGACATTCTCCAATTATTTCACAGAAACCAATTTTATTAATATAAATGGGAAATTATAACCTACACAGCCTAACATCAAATTATTTCACAGACACCAACAAATTTTGAACCTATACAGCCTAAACCCAAGAAAAGATTCATCCATTTCATACAATCTATCAGCCTTCGTAAGGGGTCATTTAGCCTTTGTGAAAAAAAAGTATTCCAAATCGATCCAAGCAAGAGGAATGTAAGTCCAGTTCCGTGGATCAAGAGCTCTTCACTATCATCATAGCAAAATAATGCAGTAAATAAATAAAATTCCTATACCAGTAAATTTATCAACCTTTATCTAAGTAGGATACACGAGTGCTGAAATTCTCAAGCCGATCAGGGAAGCCTGTCTCCAGTTATCCCATGAAAAAAAAATGGGTATGGCCTGTTACTGTCTACAGGGCACCCACGCATGCAAATACATAATCCTTGAAACTTGCCCAATATATAGTACACCAGCGGTGAAAATTTTAAACCAACTGAATTTGAATTTCTTTTACTTTTTAATAAAAATTGACAAAATTACCTAAAAACTGTAAACTGGCAACCACACAGCCCAAATTTAACACAGAAGTACTTCCAATCAAAATACACAAGCATTTAGAATTTGAAGCCGATCATAATAGGGAAACTTACTTTATAAAATTGGGAAATTTCAATGAACAGAGCTCAGAGTGACGAGATGCATTTGATTAGGTTAGGTAAGGTTCGTCAGGAAACAGGACAAATGTTTCCTGACGCGGGTCTTAGTCAGATGATGACCCGCCTTCGGAGCTTTTGGTCATCAGACCGAGGCCTTCCGCTGGCTTACCGGTCCACCCCTTTAAAAATTATGGTCATTTATAACCATTGTTATGCATTTGATTAAAAACCCACCACAGCCCAGCCCTGGGCCAGGCTTGTCTGCTGCTTGCTGTTGCTGCCGGCGGCCCACTGGCCCGCTTGTCCATCACAACCTGGTTGATCTGGCACTTTGCGGAGGTACATGTCCAATTACTGATAACTTGTGGTAATCTAGGGCCCACGAATGTTAATACCATGTTATTGTTGTGCCCCTGATTTTTCACTACGTTAATTTTACACATTCTCCCATATCTCTCACTACGGCATGTTTATAAAATACAACGGCACCCGCCTAGTGAGTCAAGAACCCAATTTCGGTAGATGTAAATGCCTTAAATCATCATTAATCGCTATTTCTTACACAAAATAGAGGCAGCTTCATCATCTCTGAAGCATTATCAAAAACTCTCCTCGAAACAATAAACCCCACCAATCACTACTACTACCACCACAAGAACCAGTATTACTGCAACCTAAAACGATTATATTATACCTTGAACCTCACTCTATACTTATATATCCCCTCATGGAAGGTTCCTTGATGTTGGTGAGGGGCTTTTGATTTAGGGAATTGGATCTGTGCTCCAGCTTCCCGAATTAAGCCTGAATGCCTTCCACATCCCCCCCCAGGCGCTGTATAATCCTACGGGTTTAGCGCTTCCCCCTTGATTATAATAATAATAATATACCTATATATACCCCCTGTGCTCATGTAATGTTTGCAACGACTTGATAAATTTCCTGGAGAGCAAAACGTTGCCACAATAAAATGGCAACGCGATGGCAGTTATACTGTACAGTAACCAGCGGAAGCCAACAACACTTTCGTGTAAGATATTCCAGGAGAGTGGGTGTAGAATGAAGAAGGTGGCTGAAGGATAGAGACGGTAGGTAGATAGAAATGGAAGGTTGGATGTAGGATGGAAAAGGTGGGAATGGATGGAGAAACATGGTGGGTGCAGGATGAAGGTGGGTGGGCAGGTGCAGGGTGAAGGTAGGTAGGAGGATGGGTGCAGGATGAAGGTAGGTAGGTGGGCAGGTGCAGGATGAAGGTAGGTAGGTGGGCAGGTGCAGGATGAATGTAGGTAAGTGGGCAGGTGCAGGATGAATGTAGGTAGGTGGGCGGGTGCAGGATGAAGGTAGGTAGGTGGGTGGGTGCAGGAAGTAGGTAGGTAGGTGGGTGGGTGCAGGAAGTAGGTAGGTGGGTGGGCAGGTGCAGGATGAAGGTAGGTAGGTGGGTAGGTGGGTGCAGGATGAAGGTAGGTAGGTGGGTTGGTGTAGGATGAAGGTAGGTAGGTGGGCAGGTGCAGGATGAGGGTGGGTAGGTGGGTGGGTGCAGGATTAAGGTAGGTAGGTGGGTGGGTGCAGGATGAAGGTAGGTAGGTGTAGGATGAAGGTAGGTGGGTGTAGGATGAAGGTAGGTGGGTGTAGGATGGAGGAGGTAGATGGGTGAAAGATGGAGAAGGTAGGTGGGTGAAGGATATATTATTATTGTAATCAAAAAGAAGCGCTAAGCCACAGGTGAAGGATATAGATATTGTGGAAGTGCATGTTCAGATATAACTTGTAGGCACTATCATCTCTCATCTCCTCCCCTCTTATCCACAATAACAACAGTCATTCCATCACTATGATAATTTCTCTGCCTTTTTTCACTAGGTTAGATTCATCAACCACTTTTAGAAAAAATTATTATTTTTATTTGCTTCATAATAGCAGAGATGGTTGATTGTAAAAAGCTATGCTCGCACATCAGGGCACTAATTTCTTGCTTGATCTTTAGAGAAATGGCCTGTTTGCTGTGCAATTTATAGTGTATAATGACTTGGTAATGCATAAGATCATGAAATTATAACAAATGCAGTTATGAAAGGTAAATAATCCAGAGTTATTGTGGGAAACAGTCCTCATAACTCCAAAGTAGAGTAAACAAATAAACTGCAGTACAGTACAAACTCTGCTATTGGCTGAGATGCTACCAAAAAAACATTCAACCCCATTGTTGATTGGCTGCTAAGCCCTCCCCCTCATAGCCCCCCACTCCTATTGGTTAAAAAGGTCTCCAAGAGGCAAGCTACCATATCACACATAAGCAGTGTTTGATATTAATACACAGTACATAAATAACCACGGTAGACCACAACTGCAAATTTAGAGAGGTAATCTAATTATAAAAGAAAAAGTTCATAGAGGCCTGTACTTCAAATATTTTATATTAGACAAAAATGAGAGTATATACTATGGTCATGTCCCATACTGCTTATAAAATTCTCCTTAAACACTGAAAGAATTATACATAATACAAATTGCAGAAATTTTCTTGGTGAAGTTGTGAAATTCAAAGAAATCTTTAGTGGGCAACTTATCTTTCAACAGTTAAGAAAATTATATAGAGGAACTTAAGTGAACACTGATTTGATACCAAAACTAACTACACTACATCTTTATACAGAAGGGCCTCGCTCTACAGCATTTTGCTAATACATGTACTGCTATTTTCAGTTACACCCATTCTTCATTAATTCAGACTTCCTACAATAAATATATTCACCACTCACTATAAAGTATGAAAATATTTTAACGTAAGTAATAGTTGTACCATATATGCATTTTTTAGGCCTAGCTGTATTGCTCACTTAATGTATGATAATGTAAACATATGAGGCTTTTATGTGCATTTGAAAGTGAAAAAGCTATGTTTCACTTTACAGAGATTTCCACTTTACAGCAGTAGCTCAAAACCTAACCTGCTGTATAAGCAGGGTCTTTCTGTACTGTGTTTCAATATGCTTTTTAAGATAAATTTTTAATGTGAGCAGCAAGAAATAATATTGTACCCACAAATGTAAATAACACATTAGCCAACCATATAAGACACCTGTGTGACAGGTCCTACTAAACTAAACAAGTTAAAGGATAAAGTGGAGTGTAAAATGTGTGTGCTATAACACACACACATGCTTGAATGCATGGAAATATTAATACAAAGAATAGAAAATTATAACTCAAAGAAGGGTAGACAGCAACCGCCCAGGGAGGTACTACCGTCCTGCCAAGTGAGTGTAAAACGAAAGCCTGTAATCGTTTTACATGATGGTAGGGTTGCTGGTGTCTTTTGTCTGTCTCATAAATATGCAAGATTACAGGTAAGTCTTGCTACTTCTACTTACACTTAGGTCACACTACACATACATGTACAAGCATATATATACACACCCCTCTGGGTTTTCTTCTATTTTCTTTCTAATTCTTGTTCTTGTTTATTTCCTCTTATCTCCATGGGGAAGTGGAACAGAATTCTTCCTCTGTAAGCCATGCTTGTCGTAAGAGGCGACTAAAATGCCGGGAGCAAGGGGCTAGTAACCCCTTCTCCTGTATATATTACTAAATTTAAAAGGAGAAACTTCAGTTTTTTCTTTTGGGCCACCCCACCTCAGTGGGATACGGCTGGTACGTTGAAAGAAGAAGAACTCAAAGAATGAGTGCGGTTGAAGTCATGGCAAGCCAGTCCTACAACTGTCTGGCAATGTGTTAACCACTGTACCATGGTGACCTAATAAGATTCACCCAACTAGATCAACTTGTTCAGTTAATTGATGAATGAAGATAACGGCTCTGGCAAAGAATTGCACAGTATATGAAAGTCGGTAAAGAATTTTATGGATGTGTTTGAAAGATGACAATGTTTGTAATAAAAATGCAAACTAATTACAGTGGAGAAGGAAACTGCATAATTTCAAAATAAATCTGTCAATGGATTTCAATACCTGGTACAGGAGGTATTAAAGAAAGCTAAATTTTAAGGGCATTAGAAATCCTGAAACCTTAATGGTACAGTCTACACATTCCGTAAGTGTTGAGTTAGCTCATGCTACAGTGATCAAAATGCAATTAAAATGTTACATAAACATGCATGTTCCACCAAACTCTCATCAGGCAAACACAAATGTAGAGTAAATGATTTCCAGCAACACCAGTAACACAAATTTAAAGAGCAAATACTCACACACTACAAGTAAACAAAAAGCTAAAGAATGCACAGTACAGGTCAGCCATCACTATTCCAGCATCATTGGGACCTGTAGTGTGCCGGATTAGAGAGTGGTTAGGTTGGAATACACTTAATTAACCTATCAACAGAGACTTTCTGCTATATCTTCCTCATTTTCATCACTGCTTTCTCCTCCACTGGCTTGCTGCTGTGGATTTACAACCATCTGCACAATTTCTGAGTCAGTATAATGATGAAATCTGAAATTATGCTAGCCAAAATTAGTGCCAGATTACTGATGGAACCGGATAACTGATTGCCGGATTAGTGGTGACCGACCTATATAATCATTCCAGCAAAAACAAATGCAGCAAGTAAAAAAAAAAATGGAGTGGAACAAGCACCACCACTTGACAGGGACTTCAGCACTGGCCTTGGTGAAGTGCAAACATCTTGCTCTACCCCTCCCCTAAGCATTAGGAACAAATTTTCTCAATTCTCTCCCAAGGATACTTGGCTTCATCATGCTCTGCTCACTGAGCAGTTGATCAGGTTGCAATATAGCAGCACTGTTTTGCTTCTCTAAGGATTTCACCAACTGCAGGGGTAATCTAATCACCAATGGAGATGAACTGTGACGTTTGGCAGGGTTTAGACAGAGGGTTTATTTAACCTGCTCAATTCCCAGCCATATCTTGGCAATATTTCCTCGCCATATACAATAAGATTGGTGATGGCATCTGGAAGATAGGGAGGAGGAGAGAGGGAGTTGGGGTTAGTGTTTGGAAGGAGAATCCCCCTCCATGAGGACTTCAGGAAAAGCCCTCTCTGGGGTTACTTCCCTTCTCTGTCTTTTAATGCCACTAGGACCAGCTTGAGAGTCACTGGACCCCTGTCTCACAAAATAACTGTCCACAGTCCTCTGTTTCTGGCACCTCTTTAACATTTCCTTAAAATGGGACATGGTTCTGTCACTGAACTTGTTGCAAAGATGGCTTGTTTCAGCTTGCTCAGGGTGGTACTTCTGCACAAACATTTGGACATCATTCCACTTGACACAAATCTCCTTAATCTATGAAGAAGGCACCTCATCCACTCCCTATATTAACACCTTTCGCAACATCAACTTCCTTGATTTGTTCTTTCTTTGACAGGATAGAACCGATGGTCGACTTGTTTTTCCCATACATCCTGGCAAGCTCAAGAAGTCTCACACCACTCTCATACTTCTGTATTATTTCCTTCTTCACATCTGTGATGTTTCTCACTTTCTTTACCACAGGGGTACCACTAGCAAGTTTCTTTGGGCCCATGGCAGCTTATTTCACAGTCCCACAAGCACTAAACACAACGAAATAATCGTAAAATGCATGAATGAGACCGCAGGTTAGTGTTCACTCAAGCATAAACAAAGCTAGACTGCTCACAGCGCCTGCGTGGGGACGCGGACAGAGCGGGCGGCAGATAGGTCCCGTACCCGGCGGTCCGAAAATAGGGACTCGTTCGATAATAGGGACACAGTTTGTCCAAAAAAATGGTCCTATTTTCAAAACGTTCAATATGTGATACATTCGATTTTTGAGGTTCCACTGTAGTCATTACAAAAACGTGATGTTGATATTCAGTAGTGAGGTTCGACTTACGTCCATTTCAACTTACGACTGATTGGTCGGAACCGAGCTCGGTCGTAAGTCGGATGGTACCTGTAATTGGTCATACCCATACAATAATAGAATTTAATCAATTCTTAAGACAATACCACACATTATTTTGTAAAATATTTCAAATCTGAATACAGGCATCATGAAAAAAGTCTATACAGTCTATACAGGCAGGTCCCACTTCTACTGCAAGTTAGGTTATGGGCTACTGCTGTAAAACAAAAATCACTCTAAAGTGAAACACAGCCTTTTATCACTTTCATATGCATATACAAGCCTGATAACATGTTTACAATATCATCAAGTGAGCAACAGTTTTAGGCCTAAAAATGTATATACAGTACACACATTACTTAAAATATTTTTGTCCTTAGCTTATAGTGAGTGGTGAATATATGTACTGTAGGAAGTCTGAATAAATGAAGAATGGGTATATGTAATTGAAAACTGCTGTATTAGTGAAGCTCTATAAAGCAGAGGCTCCTTGTATCTGTAAATTCCTCAACATTACTTGCTGTGGGAATTTGATATATATCTCTAGAATTAACATGTAATTAGGTTTGGTTGCCCCCTTAAAAAAATTTAGGTATACAGTGATACCTCTCATATCTGGCCTACGTATATGGGCTGAGATCAGTTTGGAAATACGGAGTTTCAGGATATGCGAGGGGGAAAAAATGCGCATCCATACCATCATATCGCCATCCATGCCCCGTCATATCGCCATCGGCGACAGCACTGCAGGTTTAAAAAACGAGTCCAATGTCATCTGGTGGTGGGACCAGACACTCTGGGCTCTAATAACAGCCTCCCGGATTTCACGAATCACAGGACCATAACTTTTCAAATAGACTATGGACAGTGGATGCTCCAAATACTCCAAAAGTGTTTTGGCACCTGCCCTTGCTGCTGAAGTTTTTGGTCTTGGAGGCATTGGGTCGTCGTTGATGTTGTCACTTTTGGAATGTTTCATGTGCAACATTGATTCTGCAATCTCTGCATCCGTCAGAGATTGCACACCATGGTCATCTTCATCACACACTAGCCAGTCATGCACATTGTCTTCTGTAGTTTTTTCCCCAGCCTTGGACCAACCTGCATCCATGTGCGACAATCTTTTTCTTTTTTTCTAGAGTAAGCACATTCCTAGCCCTCTTTGGTGCCATACGCAAGATAGCTATATCAAAACACAGCTGTAATAATCCTAAAAGGAAGATGAAAAGCGCAGCTCCTAGTGGCCAACCGGTACACTAAAGTGCGTGCCAATTTTGATTCAGCCTTCTGCTCTATCCGAACGGCTGTTTGGACGTTTCGGTAATAATTTTAGAATTTTGCCCTTTCCCAGGGCCTGTTCAGATACTGGCGAGGTTCGGATAATGGCAGGCCGGATATGCAAAGTATCAATGTAATGTAGTTTTATTAATAGAACCTGTTGAACTCTTACTCACTTAACTAAATTAACTTCAGAGTATATACATACTGCCCGAAATATGAAGTTCCAACACGATACATGAGGGTAACTGGAAAGATATTATATTTATCTTCTAAAATACATTTATTAAGTGAAACAATCACCAACAGAATCTGTAAAAACAAATCACTATTTTTGTACATAAGAAAAGATAAGCACCATGAGCAATTTTAAATACATCCTCTCGTCACCTAACGGAGTTCCGTTCCTAAGACCACGTCGTTAAATGAATTCATCGCTAAGTGAGGAGCATACTATAATGATAGTGAGTTTGCGTCAATCATCTTTGATACTGTTTTAATGTCCCCTTTGCACCATTTATAACATTTCTGGTACATTTGCAAATGTTTAGACAGTACTGTACTGTATATTGAAATAAACAGAATAGAGAAAATCAGCTCTAATATACATTATTTAGTTATGAATACTGGTCAGAGAGCCTGTCCCCAAGTCTGAGGTGTAGGTAAACGAGCATGTTTCTAAGTGAGGAGAGGTTGTACTATCATAACATTTTACTTTAGTAATTTTAACTTTCACAATATTTATCCTGTTTTCTGTACAATGTACAAGAATTGTGATACTTTCACAAATTGTGATGATGATGATTGTTTCAGCAAAACCATCACTATCAAAATCTGTGATATTAAACTGGAATGTATTTTAGAAATTAAAAGTTTTTCCTGTCAGCCACATGTATATCAGACTGTACTTGACATGCAATTTCCATTACTAACACATCCCAAAATAAAAGATCAAACTTGCATCTATAAAATTAACAAAAATCTTCCCCACTCCTTCTAGAGTTCCAGATTTAGTTCTCAATCTAGTGTTTACCCAGTAAGAGTAGACATTATAAAATTCATATTTGCTCGAGGCTTCAAAGGGCTGATACATGAGCAGCTGTACACATCTATCCCCTGGATTTCTACAGTTGTTATTGATTAATTTTGTCTGCAAGATAAATATTGACTTTTGCAGCTGTTGGTTCTTGCTTCAAACTCTGGGTAAAATACTGACAATTAAGGGTATTCACAGCATGGATAATTATGTACCTTCTACATGTTGATACAGTACTCGTATATGAGAAAGATATTTACAGATACAAGAGAATGACTTAAAAAAAGAACTGTGGCACATATATAGACCTGAAAGTGATTTAAGTGATCATGAGATTAGCAAGATCATAACAATGATCAATAGTCTTCCAAGATATACAGTGGACCCCCGGTTTACGATATTATTTCATTCCAGAAGTATGTTCAGGTGCCATTACTGAACGAATTTGTTCCCATAAGGAATATTGTGAATTAGATTAGTCCATTTCAGACCCCCAAACATACACGTACAAACGCACTTACATAAATACACTTACATAATTGGTCGCATTGGGAGCTGATCGTAAACCGGGGGTCCACTGTATACATCATGAACATTAAAATTATATAAAATACTAAAATACCCTAAATCAGGTTTCAGTATTAGTTTGCTTTTATATTTGACATATATAATTAATACATTATAATATCAGGCTTAAATATGTTCTGAAAAATCAGCTGAAACTCACTCCCCTGAAAGTGGCAAGCATTGTACCACCAGACTCACTAATTGAAGGGTTAATTATATAATATAAAAGTTATGATACTCATTACTGACAGCACAAAGTTATTAGTTGAAATAAAGTATTACAGCATATTCATATGGTCAACACTAAACCAACAGGGGGTCAAACAGTGCCAGGAAAAAATGGGAGGCAATCAGGTTCGATACAAGAAACCTTCAATTTAAATGACTTTGAAAATAAGGGGCAAAATTTGCTGGATTAACGGATTTTCGACCAATAGGCTAAGGCCTTGGTTACAAAATGTCCATTATTGTTACAATCACGGCAAAACAATTTCATCTTTTTCCATTTCCACCACATTTCACATTACTGGCCATCTCCCCTATTAGTCTGTAAAATAATGGTTGAATAAGCACAAAACTTAGCTAAATTTTATCTGTGTATAAATCAAACATTTAGCAAATATTCAAGAGAGAATGATCTTGAATTGCACTTCAAATTGAGCCTATCAATAATGTCCAGGTTTTACCCAAACCCTTGTAGGGTTTGGGTAAAACCTGGACATACATTCATTTGATACATAAATTATACATACATTTATGTATCATAAATGAATGTATAATTGACATATTCTGTGTAAAATATTTGGTCATTCTAGATAAGCAGATGAGTCTGGCCAGTAAATATATGGGTGAAGTATGGATGGAAACTTATGACAAGCCATGACAGGATTCTTCTACCCAAGAGAATACACTTAATACTCCACTCCAGCTCTAGCTCTGTCTACACAATATACCTACAACAGCATCCCCTTCCCCATTACACCTCAGGACATTCTTGAAGCCTCCTTGTTATCTTGTAGCTCAGTGAAAGTGCCTTCAATAGCACCCGGATGAGTTACAAAGTATGAGAAAGTTTTCTAAACAAAGGGAAATAAACAAATACATACACTAACATTTGTTGTCACTGTTACTTAGCAATAACTAGATGTAGGAGTTAGTCGACTGTTGTGGGTTGTATCAATGGAAATAAGCGGAACTGCTTAGTCAGTGTGTGATATTAACCCTCCAGTTTATCTGAGTTATTACCTCCAGGGTTAATAACCCAAATGAATTCTTCTTCATCGCATGATAATACATTTCATTACATAATGTACGAAACTCATCGTGTGTGATAGATAGCAGAAATATAACTAGCCTTTCTTCCCAACATGTAACTGTCAGAGAGAGTAGGGAAGCAGCACACTGTTGATGTACCCGATACTATTTTTAAGTAATAAAAAAAAAAGTGTCTCCTCACTGCCAACAATGATCTCCAAGCACTAACCTATGTTGCTACCTTGTTTGTCTGCCTGTGTCTTCCCAGGTCCTCCTCGTGATGGTTATCTCACTGGTGTGTTCATGCCACAACTACTCGTCTGTGTGGACCTTCTGACGCCCATAGAGAGATGTAGCAGCCACTGACACTAGTGTCAATTGAGGACCTTGGTAGATCCTTATTACTAACCCTTGTTGCTGGTGGCTGCCTCAGTAACAACAACACTGGCTCAGCTGATCAATCTTCACACTAGTCATGGAGATACACAATAAAACATTAATATATCGCTAGCATTTATTCTGTCTAACGTGTTTATAAGTATGTCGATTTTTCTTTATCGCTTGGATAATAATTTCTTTTATTAATTTCGAATGTGAAAGTATTATAAGATACTTCCATTTTTACCTCTCGTTGTAAGGAGAGTAATTCTCAATCACAGAAAATTGAGATGAAAACATACTCTGACATTTTCTGTGATGACGCAGTCCAGAGGTTCATGGTAAGCTTTAGTAAGTAAGTGTACTCACCTATTTGTACTCACCTATTTGTGGTTGCAGGGGTCGATTCACAGCTCTTGGCCCCGCCTCTTCGCTGATTGCTACTAGGTCCTCTCTCTCCCTGCCCCATGAGCTCTATCATACCTCGCCTTAAAACTATGTATGGTTCCTGCCTCCACTACATCACTTTCTAGGCTATTCCATGGCCTGACTACTCTATGACTGAAGAAATACTTCCTAACATCCCTTTGATTCATCTGAGTCTTCAACTTCCAATTGTGACCTCTTGTGTCTGTGTCCCATCTCTGGAACATCCCGTCTTTGTCCACCTTGTCTATTCCGCGCAGTATTTTATATGTCGTTATCATGTCTCCCGTGACCCTCCTGTCCTCCAGTGTCGTCAGGCCGATTTCCCTCAACATTTCTTCGTAGGACAATCCCCGTAGCTCTGGGACTAGTCTTGTTGCAAACCTTTGGACTTTCTCTAATTTTTTGACGTGCTTGACTAGGTGTGGATTCCAAACTGGTGCTGCATACTCCAGTATGGGCCTGACGTAGATGGTATACAGTCTTAAACGAATCCTTACTGAGGTGTCGGAACGCTATCCGTAGGTTTGCCAGGCGCCCGTATGCTGCAGCAGTTATCTGATTGATGTGCGCCTCAGGAGATATGCTCGGTTTTATACTCACCCCCAGATCTTTTTCCTTGAGTGAGGTTTGCAGTCTTTGGCCATCTAAACTATATTGTGTCTGCGGTCTTCTTTGCCCCTCCCCAATCTTCATGACTTTGCATTTGGCAGGGTTAAAATCAAGGAGCCAGTTGTTGGACCAGGCTTGTAGCCTGTCCAGGTCTCTTTGTAGTCCTGCCTGATCCTCGTCCGATTTGATTCTTCTCATTAACTTCACATCATCTGTAAACAAGGACACTTCTGAGTCTATCCCTTCCGTTATGTCGTTCACATATACCAAGAACAGCACAGGTCCTAGGACTGACCCCTGTGGAACCCCGCTTGTCACAGGCGCCCACTCTGACACCTCGTCGCGTACCATGACTCGTTGTTGCCTCCCTGTCAGATATTCTCTGATCCATTGCAGTGCCTTTCCTGTTATGTGTGCCTGGTCCTCTAGCTTTTGCAGTAACCTCTTGTGAGGAACTGTGTCGAAGGCCTTCTTGCAGTCCAAAAATATGCAGTCGATCCACCCCTCTCTCTCTTGTCTTACTTCTGTCACCTTGTCATAAAACTCTAGTAGGTTTGTGACACAGGATTTTCCTTCCCTGAAACCGTGCTGGTTGTCAATTATACACTTGTTTCTTTCCAGGTGCCCCACCACTCTCCTCCTGATGATCTTCTCCATGACCTTGCATACTATACACGTTAGTGATACAGGTCTGTAGTTTAGTGTCTTCAGGTAAGTAAGTTTATTCAGGTATACACAGGTGTATATTAAGATAAGTACAACTATCATATAAATTACCTAAGACAACCCAAAAAAAGGTCACTGTTCACTCCACAGTTTTACGCTTTTACGGTCTATTTCACAATTATACACTGATGGCAATAAATACATCTTAACAAAAATATTAATGTTATGTTGTCCAGAAGAGACCTTCTGCAATTATTACACGGAAATCAATTGTTAATAAAATCAGCAAAAGGAAAAGTGAAATAAATGGGAACATTCCTTTAAACAAAATTTACCATCGTTCAAAGTTTGATGCCACTCCAACGAGTCATTCTTCAGTTATTGCTTGGGGTTCACAGGTGCCAAATTTATTAAGTGTGTCAGAAAATTGTGAAATCTACATCTACGAAGAGCTAACTTACTGGGAAGATGCGTCAGTCTTTAAATATTAAAGAAGTCCAAAGAGATATATTTCAATTATTTCACAGATAAAAAAATCAGAATTTTTAAAAAATTAAAAAATTGTGACCTAAACACTTCATTAACACTCCCAGACTTCTTCTAAATAGAATGCCATTAGTGTTATAAGTTTAAAACCGATCAAACGAAGTAATAAAAATCCTAAACTTCTCTTAAGATATATCAGTGCTGAAAGTCTGTAGCCGATCAGATGAGGCATTCCTGAGTAATATTTAAGGAAATGAAAAATCAGGAAGTCTGCTGGCATGTCTGTACATGCCAACACACTTAAGAGTACATCAGGGTTGAAAATCTGAAAATGATTAGACGAGGCGTTCTCAATTTAAAACGAAAAACTTGGAAGAGTGATAATTCGAAGAATCACTTTCTAGTGTTCTTCCCAGGAGACCTCAACAAAAGCTACAGTGAACAAACAGTGTTACAACAGACACAAGTCACCACCAGCACACACCAACAACAAGCAACAGTAACAAACAATAAAAAAAAATTACTGACGACTCCGGTATAAACTCTCACAAAAATTCCTCCTTGTTTAGTTAGGATAATTAAGGAAGTGGGAGGAGGAGGTTGGAAGACCATGGGGCGGTGGAAGGAGAGGGGGAGGGATGTCATTACCAGTCGACTGTCAACGGCTTAATTACTCTTTATCTCCTTCCTTCATCTTCTCCTCTCTCATTCCATTTCCCTTCCCTCTTCCGTTTCTCTCCCTTCCTTCTTACCATCTCCTGCCCCTTCCTCCACCCCTCCCTTCTTCCTCCCCCTTTTCCATATTTCTTTATCTACTACCCTTCCCCAACCTCCTCCTCCTCCTCATCTCTTTCTTTCCCTCAGTTCTTGTCATCTCCCTCCATCGTCTCTCGCTTTATCCACTACCTACTTCTCTTCCTTCCTTCCTTCCTTCCTCCCGTCTTTGCACATTTCCTTATATTTTTGCATTATTCTCAACTTCGTTATTCACTGCTCGTTGTCTCCAGCTTCCTTCCTTCAGCTACAGCTTCCTTCTTTCATCTGCAACTTCCTTCCTTCATCTGCAGCTTCCTTCTTTCATCTATAACTTCCTTTCTTCATCTGCAACTTCCTTCCTTCATCTGCAGCTTCCTTCCTTCATCTGCAACTCCCTTCCTTCATCTGCAGCTTCATTCCTTCAGCTGCCGCTTCTTTCTTTCCTTCATTCATCAATGTTTTTTCCACATCCTACTCATTTCTGAATATTTACATCTTGCTTATCCCTCCATCCCGTCCCGTCATCCATCTACTCATGAGTCATCCATCATGAATCAATCAGCCATAATCTTAACAATAAACTGACTCCAACACACCGGCACTCTCCCAATGAGGTAGGTCGACGCAACAGTGAAATCACATTCACCTCGAATCAGTCACTGTCTTTCCAGAAGCATGTTGACATTACTGTTCAGATGAACCTCTGAACTGCAACATCCTCCTCCTCCTCCGGGGCTCAAGTCCGGCTGACCGGTGTTTCCTGAATTCATGAGTCCAACAGCACGCCATGTCACTAAGACTGCTGCTTGCCTCCACTCCGATCCAGCACGCTCATACTAGTCCAGCACTTATTCACTTAATATAATTCATAGTCTTTCATTCATTCGTCTAACTATTGCACCTTAAGCCACCCTTAAACAAAAACAAGTTTTATTTCTTATAAGAAAAAGATATGTAAGTAAACAAACTTTCATCGGAGGAAATTAATAATCTTGTAATGACACGAAAATCACTCACTACGAAAGCAAAAGACTTGGCAGACGATGCAACATCCCCCCAATGAAAAACAGGGGTGTCACTAGCACGTTAAGAGACCATACAATAAGTGTCAGGGGCCCGAGACTGTTCAACTGTCTCCCAGCATACATAAGGGGGATTACCAACAGATCCCTGGCAGTCTTCAAGCTGGCACTGGACAAGCACCTAAAGTCGGTTCCTTATCAGCCGGGCTGTGGCTCGTACGTTGGTTTGCGTGCAGCCAGCAGTAACAGCCTGGTTGATCAGGCTCTGATCCACCAGGAGGCCTGGTCACAGACCGGGCCGCGGGGGCGTTGACCCCCGGAACTCTCTCCAGGTAAACTCCAGGTAAACACGGAAAAGATTTGAACTCACAAATTCAGTGTCTACTCCGGTATGGAAGTATTGGTTTTAAGCGTCTGATGTATCGTTTTGGCCTCTTATAAAATATATCAAGCTGTGTGGAGAGAGGGTCCCTGGTCTGAGTAAATATTCCTCATCATAAACTGTCAGGTTGATTTGATTTGGAAACTCTGTGAGCATTTCCTTGACACGCTCTACTGCAGTAACATCTGGAAACTTGCCAATGTGCATATCGTAGTTGAGAAGCACATCTTTATACTGGGACAGTTCAGAGCTGGTAACTAGATCGAGAAGGTGAGTACGTGTTATCCACGTGATATCTCCCTACTTGGCCAGCTTCACCTTTGTGACTTGGCCTTTCTTGGCTCCTGAAATTCTCAAATAATAAAAAAATTCTTTTTGAACAGGCCCATTCTCAGAGTCCGGGTCTCCAGGAACAAGTGATGGTAACTTCCCAAGTACACAATGATCCATTCTCCTGTTTAATAGCTTTATCTTCAATCAAAAAAACGTGTGAAAGAGTGAGTGAGCAGCCAAGAAGATGGACTCACATGTATCTCCTTGAATTAAACATTAACAGTGTATTCCGCCTCCATTTAAGTTACAATATGAAAATTTTGTAATATAGTGATGATGAACCCGATACTGTCATTCTGCAGGTGATGAGAAGTAGTGATGATGAGTAGTGGTGATGAGAGGTAGTGATGATGAGTAGTGGTGATGAGAGGTAGTGATGATGAGTAGTGGTGATGAGAGATAATGGTGATGAGAGGTAGTGATGATGAGTAGTAGTGATGATAGTGAAGATGAGTAGTGGTGATGAGAGGTAGTGATGACAGTGGTGATGAGAGGTAATGGTGATGATAGTGATGATGAGTAGTGGTGATGAGATTTAATGGTTATGAGTAGTGATGAGAGTGGTTATGAGTAGTGATGATGATAGGTAGTGGTGATGAGACTTGGTGGTTGTGAGTAGTGGTGATGATGAGAGGTGATGCTTGCTGCTTGGCACTTGCTCCTCTCTAGTGCCCTGCCATCGCTGGTTCAGCGCATCAGCAGGTTGATGAATTAGACACTTGTCTTGCACAAGTGTCTAATTCATCAACACAGTTTTAGAAAGGGAACAACTAACTCAAAAGAGACCTAGGAGAGGATGATAAAAATTAGCAAATGTACGAACGGTTTTCAGAAACCCGAACACGAATTGCTTTAGAGAGCAGCTGACCACCTCCCTAGGAAGAATCTCGACAAGTATTGCAGTGCGACTGAGGCGGGCCAGATAACTGGAGCTCAACATCTACCATCTCATCTAGGTAAATACTCGGACATAGACACCCAGAGCCCTCTGGGTAGAAGTTAAGAAAGAGATATAGGAAAGATTAGCAGCATCTCAAGATATTAAAACACTTGGGCTTAAAATATTAATAGAGAACTGCAGAGTAGAAGCTAAAAGTTCAGAAAGACACCAGGAGAGGTCAGTGTCTTCAGGGAGAAGCGTGTTGAGCTGTGAGACTGACGCTGCAGTGGCAAGTTTTGTGCGGACAAGTGGAGCAACACTTAAGGGGCAGCTGTGGAGAGTGAGAAGTTTTGTGAGGACTACTGGAGCAGCACTTAAGGGGCAGCTGCTGGAGAGTGACAAGTTTTGTGACAACTTGAGCAACGCTTAAGTGGCCGCTGCTGGAGAGTGACAAGTTTTGTGAGGACAGCTGAAGCATCACTCAAGTGGCTGCTGCTGGAGAGTGTCAAGTTTTGTAAGGACAACTTGAGCAACACTTAAGTGGCCGCTGCTGGAGAGTGGCAAGTTTTGTGAGGACAACTGAAGCATCACTCAAGTGGCTGCTGCTGGAGAGTGTCAAGTTTTGTAAGGACAACTTGAGCAACACTTAAGTGGCCGCTGCTGGAGAGTGGCAAGTTTTGTGAGGACAATACACAAATAACCCGCACATAAAAGACAGAAGCTTACGACGACGTTTCGGTCCGACTTGGTCCAAGTCGGACCGAAACGTCGTCGTAAGCTTCTGTCTTTTATGTGCGGGTTATTTGTGTATCGTTCCAGTCACGGTATTGTGCCTTTTTGTTATTTATTTGTGAGGACAACTTGAGCAACACTTAAGTGGCCGCTGCTGGAGAGTGGCAAGTTTTGTGAGGACAACTAGAGCAGCACTTAAGTGGCCGCTGCTCAAGTATGACAAGTTCTGTGAGGACAAGTGGAGCAACACTTAAGTGGTGGCACCGTAACAGCCACAGTATAATCTTAGTTGTGGTTATGACACAACTTGGCTCACTGTATTGACTCTGGCTCCTCCAGCTACATCTTAACTTTCTCAAAGTTGTCAAATCAAATCTTCTTCGTTACGGCCCAACTTAGGCTGTAATACATTTTTTTTTTCTTGTTCGGTGGGCCTGCCCGCTAGTCCATTATAATTCTTTCCCTCTCTTTTCCTGTCTTCCTTACTCTTTCTTTTCATTTTTCTCTCTGGGGTGACCTAGTTTGCCCTACCTACAAATTTCGCTAGAGTTCCGAAGTGCATTACGTGGAGTGTATGGCTGCTTTAGTTAGTGTTATAAAAGCTGTTGGGGCGAGGTACCATGTTAAAATTTACAGTATTTTGTATCCCAGTGTTACAGTGTTCCAACCCGCAATTCAGTATTGTTCATTTGTCGAAAGTAGTTTACTGAACAATAGATTCGTATTTGTAAGGTTTACCCTAACTCATACATGGAACACAACTCACTAAACTCTATATTTTACTTACAAATATGTTTTTAATTCGTAAGTTTTTAATTCGTAAAGTTTAATTCGTAAGCTTTTAATTCGTAAAGATTAAAAAAACTAGATGTATTTTGGTCGCTTTGCCACATGAGAAAGATATCCCATATTTGATAACCCCTCCCCAGGCCTGTGTACTTAAGTGTAAGCGATAGGAATAGTAGAGAGTGAGGCGTAAGTTTCTAATACACTTAAATATTAGCTTAGAAAATTAATGCGAATATGAAGTCATTAATAAGTTTTCAATATTTCAATCTGCAGCGAACTTTCAAAAGGCCTTGTACTCGCTTACGAGCCTCCCACATCAGTAGTCCTCAACACAGCCTCCCACATCAGTAGTCCTCAACACAGCCTCCCACATCAGTAGTCCTCAACACAGCCTCCCATATCAGTAGTCCTCAACACAGCCTCCCACATCAGTAGTCCTCAACACAGCCTCCCACATCAGTAGTCCTCAACACAGCCTCCCACATCAGTAGTCCTCAACACAGCCTCCCACATCAGTAGTCCTCAACACAGCCTCCCACATCAGTAGTCCTCAACACAGCCTCCCACATCAGTAGTCCTCAACACAGCCTCCCACATCAGTAGTCCTCAACACAGCCTCCCACATCAGTAGTCCTCAACACAGCCTCCCACATCAGTAGTCCTCAACACAGCCTCCCACATCAGTAGTCCTCAACACAGCCTCCCACATCAGTAGTCCTCAACACAGCCTCCCACATCAGTAGTCTTCAACACAGCCTCCCACATCAGTAGTCTTCAACACAGCCTCCCACATCAGTAGTCCTCAACACAGCCTCCCACATCAGTAGTCTTCAACACAGCCTCAAACATCAGTAGTCCTCAACACAGCCTCCCACATCAGTAGTCTTCAACACAGCCTCCCACATCAGTAGTCTTCAACACAGCCTCCCACATCAGTAGTCCTCAACACAGCCTCCCACATCAGTAGTCCTCAACACACCCTCCTACATCAGTAGTCCTCAACACAGCCTCCCACATCAGTAGTCTTCAACACAGCCTCCCACATCAGTAGTCCTCAACACAGCCTCCCACATCAGTAGTCTTCAACACAGCCTCCCGCATCAGTAGTCTTCAACACAGCCTCCCACATCAGTAGTCCTCAACACAGCCTCCCACATCAGTAGTCCTCAACACACCCTCCCACATCAGTAGTCCTTAACACAGCCTCCCACATCAGTAGTCTTCAACACAGCCTCCCACATCAGTAGTCCTCAACACAGCCTCCCACATCAGTAGTCCTCAACACAGCCTCCCACATCAGTAGCCCTCAACACAGCCTCCCATATCAGTAGTCCTCAACACAGCCTCCCACATCAGTAGTCCTCAACACAGCCTCCCACATCAGTAGTCCTCAACACAGCCTCCCACATCAGTAGTCCTCAACACAGCCTCCCACATCAGTAGCCCTCAACACAGCCTCCCACATCAGTAGCCCTCAACACAGCCTCCCACATCAGTAGCCCTCAACATAGCCTCCCACATCAGTAGTCCTCAACACAGCCTCCTGAAGATACTCTCAAAAGCATGACGTTAATTTAGGTTATACATTATAAAATAATACTGAACATGCTTAGGGATAGACAGAACGTAATTATATTATGTAAGTTAGTAAGTAAACAGAAGTGGTAAAGAGTTATCATAGGGGAAAATATTACTTATGTGCTGTAGCTAATAGATTTTTAACAACTGTCATTTGTCTGGTTTGTTGTTGTTGTGTTTCGGCTTTACTCCAGGACGTGTGGCAGTAGCTAGTGAGTTAGTGTGGGATACCTAGCAGTCTCTCAGCGTAGCATAGAGACTTTTTACTGGCGAAAGAGAGGAAAGCAGAGTTGAGTTTATCGTGGGTAGTACTGGTAGCCCCATGAAGTCTTTAATTGTTTAACAGGCGTCGTAATCAGTGACACACTTGTAGCATGTGTAAAACTCTAGTCAATACTACTGCTTACTCTAGAAAAAAAATCAGTGATGTTTTGGAACGACACTTTGTGTACTGCGTACTCTGCGTTGGGCGTACTCTGCTTACTGCTTACTCGATGCTAATTACAACCTAAATTCTGCCTCACGGGACTCAATGAGAGGGTGGTATCTCTGAGAGAGGAACCAATGAGGGGTTATAGAATTACGAGCCATCCTGACAAAAAAAAAATAAAAGCCTTAATGATGACCTAGTCATAATATGATATAATGAGGTCAAATACGAAGTGTATTTAAGCTATATTAAATTCTTAAGTATCATCCAGTTATATTACACATAACTATAAGCTCCAGTAACTAATATCGTCTATAAACTATCATTGAAAATGTTTATACATAAATTTTGCAAATAGACCGGGAAATCTACATAATTTTCCACAACAATACTAATTGTATTTTCACATTGTATATTTAGAATTTAAAATAACTGGAAAACATACAAAAGAAGATGTAATGGGTCATAGCAGGTCTGGGACACTTGTCCTGGCGAATATTATACATATATACCATGTTATACATATATACATATGCATATATATTATACATATATAAATATACATATATAAGAGAGAACATTTTGAAAGATCTTCGTTACGCAGAGCATAACCCAGGGAAGCCCACTGAAGTCTAACAAAGTGATTTATTCTCAGTAATAACCTACATGGTTGATCTGTACATTTTGACCCTCTTCTTGGGATCCTCTTCATCTCTTAAGAGAATCCCAGGAGGTCGAAATATATAGATTATTTAACCCTCTGTGTTTCTGTCTTCATTATTCAGCATTAACAAGTGTTCACTGCACTTTAGTTATGCAAAGTGACGTCGATGAAGACTCAATTTATACTGCCCCGGGTCTTATTTTGTTTCGGTTTATCTACCTGTTTGATAACCATGTCCCTCGTGACAGTAATATTACTTAATTTGTTTTCTGAGTAATTCATAATAATAATAATAATAATAATAATAATTAATTGCTAAGATATCTTTATGTTTTCTTGTATAAAGACTGACAAGAAATAGCCATTAAAAAGAGAACATATGTCCTGCTCATGTATACTGCCTCTGTGTGCCTAACAGTAAGTAGGTACCTGGGTGTTAGGGACTGAAGTGGGTGGCAGCCCAGGGAAGAGGGAAATACGCCAATGGAAATAATCCAGACAATCTGAAGACGCGGCTTTATTCAGTTACCGTGATTGTCTCACCTTCCTCGTCCACTGTATGAGCTTAACAGACTGAACCAAACTAAGTTAGAGAGCTCTAACACACACACACACACACACACACACACACACACACACACACACACACACACACACACACACACACACACACACACACACACACACACACACACACACACACACACACACACACACACACACACACACACACACACACACACACTCTGGGGGGACAGACCAGATGGGGACACCAGCAAGGAATACACCAACAAGTGTTGGACGACATACATACAGATGAGGAGGAGGTGAAGAAACTGCTAAGGGACATCGATACCTCAAAGGCAATGGGACCAGACAACATCTCCCCGTGGGTCCTTAGAGAGGGAGCAGATATGTTGTGAGTGCCACTTACCACAATCTTCAACACATCCCTGGAAACTGGGCAACTACCTGAGGTATGGAAGACGGCAAATGTAGTTCCCATTTTTAAAAAAGGAGACAGAAAAGAGGCACTAAACTATAGACCTGTGTCATTGACGTGTATAGTATGCAAAATTATGGAGAAGATTATCAGGAGGAGAGTGGTGGAGCACCTGGAACGGAACAGGAGTATAAATGCCAACCAGCAAATCCTGTGTCACAAACCTTCTGGAGTTTTATGATAAAATAACAGAAGTAAGACAAGAGAGAGAGGGGTGGGTTGATTGCATCTTCTTGGACTGCAAGAAGGCCTTTGACACAGTTCCTCACAAGAGATTAGTGCAGAAGCTAGAGCATCAGGCGCATATAACAGGAAGGGCACTGCAATGGATCAGAGAATACCTGACAGGGAGGCAACAACGAGTCATGGTACGTAATGATGTATCACAGTGGGCACCTGTGACGAGCGGGGTCCCACAGGGGTCGGTCCTAGGACCAGTGCTATTTTTGGTATATGTGAACGACATGACGGAAGGGTTAGACTCAGAAGTGTCCCTGTTTGCAGATGATGTGAAGTTAATGAGGAGAATTAAATCTGATGAGGACCAGGCAGGACTTCAAAGAGACCTGGACAGACTGGACACCTGGTCCAGCAAATGGCTTCTCGAATTTAATCCTGCCAAATGCAAAGTCATGAAGATAGGGGAAGGGCACAGAAGACCACAGACAGAGT
>NC_091345.1:4811225-4833725 GCF_038502225.1 Cherax quadricarinatus | reverse complement strand
CTTTTTTTGAGTTTTTGAGAGAGTATTGGAAAACAGTTCGACAAGAGCCACTCGAATAGAAGACTGGCAGATCCTGACCAGTGACTCGAGCGATAGAATCTGTGTTGGTTGTCTTGGACTTGAATGTGTCCCGGAACCCAGCGAGAAAACGACTTCTTCAAACTTCCTAGAACGACGGAATATGGGGAATCAATTTTCTGGATAGCTTGTAATTCGCTTTGGGGAGTTTGAAAATCTAACGAAAAAGGAAACTGACATGGTTGCAGTTCATGTGATAATAGCAAGTATTGCGTATAACTCTCTTGAAAAAATGCTGGCTGGCTCAGCTAAATGTCTTTCGATTACTCTGTCTGGAAAAACTACTCCATCTGGGGACTTAAAACCATCGGTGTGCACTGCTGTTGCATAAAAATGCAAAGGGAATTGCTTAAGGAAGAGTGAACGCAAGTTCAATGCTGACACGTTGGTCTATGAACACGGAAGCTGGTAAGAGAAACATGACTCGTCGAAATTTGCCAAAGAGACAGAGGAAAATGGTGGGGGGGAATGGGACAGGGAAATATAGAAAACTTGGATGTGAACATTAAGGGGAGTCAAATTAAGAAACATTGTCAGAATCATAATGTGGAGATTTACTGGCCATAATGAATGAAGTCAAGGATTAAATAAAATAATCTTACGTTTGTAGTTGTGTGGTGAGAGAGTGTTGTGAACTTAGTTGAAGTGAACAAAATATCGAAGGTAATAGCCAACAACAATATTTCGAAGACTGTTTCTTTACAAATAAGACTTCCTTAATGTCTTGATTTTCACATATGTGTCTTTTTCTATATTCATGTCTAGATTTTTTACTACATTTATTTGTAAACACAGTTCGATTTAGGTTCTCATTAGTTTTGCAGTAGTTTATGTACGAGTAGTGAAACACGGAGTGATGGCAACGTAGACTTAATTACAAGTCATTACGAAGCTATGTCAGTGACATGTTCTGAGTTGTGCTCGAGAAGTCAAGAAACAGACAAAAAAATTATTAATATTGTGATTGTATCTCGATTTATTAATATTGTGATGTATTATTATTGTGATTGTGATTTATTAGTATTGTGATTTATTATTATTGGGATTGTGATTTATTAATATTGTGTTTGTATATCCGCTTGTTTTCTTACCTGTTACGCTACTTCTCGGTGTATTATTGTCCCGTCTACTTTATTTATCACCTGACGGCAATAAACGAATGTTTATCAAGATTAGTTTTAATTATCTGTTTTCTTTTGTGATTTACTGAAGTTTTATGATAGTGACTGAATAGAACAATTTTGCTGACATAATTATATTACAAACGACGGCTCTGATCACCTGTCTCTCCACCTGTGTGCCACGAGATACTGTCTCTCCACCTGTGTGCCACGAGATACTGTCTCTCCACCTGTGTGCCACGAGATACTGTCTCTCCACCTGTGTGCCACGAGATACTGTCTCTCCACCTGTGTGCCACGACATACTGTCTCTCCACCTGTGTGTCACGACATACTGTCTCTCCACCTGTGTGCCACGAGATACTGTCTCTCCACCTGTGTGCCACGAGATACTGTCTCTCCACCTGTGTGCCACGAGATGCTGTCTCTCCACCTGTGTGCCACGAGATACTGTCTCTCCACCTGTGTGCCACGACATACTGTCTCTCCACCTGTGTGCCACGAGATACTGTCTCTCCACCTGTGTACCACGAGATACTGTCTCTCCACCTGTGTGTCACGACATACTGTCTCTCTACCTGTGTACCACGAGATACTGTCTCTCCACCTGTGTGCCACGACATACTGTCTCTCCACCTGTGTGCCACGACATACTGTCTCTCCACCTGTGTGCCACGAGATACTGTCTCTCCACCTGTGTACCACGAGATACTGTCTCTCCACCTGTGTGTCACGACATACTGTCTCTCTACCTGTGTACCACGAGATACTGTCTCTCCACCTGTGTGCCACGAGATACTGTCTCTCTACCTGTGTACCACGAGATACTGTCTCTATACCTATGTGCCACGAGATAATGTCTCTCCACCTGTGTGCCACGAGATACTGTCTCTCCACCTGTGTGCCACGAGATGCTGTCTCTCCACCTGTGTGCCACGAGATACTGTCTCTCCACCTGTGTGCCACGACATACTGTCTCTCCACCTGTGTGCCACGAGATACTGTCTCTCCACCTGTGTGCCACGAGATACTGTCTCTCCACCTGTGTGCCACGAGATACTGTCTCTCCACCTGTGTGCCACGAGATACTGTCTCTCCACCTGTGTGCCACGAGATGCTGTCTCTCCACCTGTGTGCCACGAGATACTGTCTCTCCACCTGTGTGCCACGACATACTGTCTCTCCACCTGTGTGCCACGAGATACTGTCTCTCCACCTGTGTGCCACGAGATACTGTCTCTCCACCTGTGTGCCACGAGATACTGTCTCTCCACCTGTGTGCCACGAGATACTGTCTCTCCACCTGTGTGCCACGAGATACTGTCTCTCCACCTGTGTGCCACGAGATACTGTCTCTCCACCTGTGTGCCACGAGATACTGTCTCTCCACCTGTGTGCCACGACATACTGTCTCTCCACCTGTGTGCCACGAGATACTGTCTCTCTACCTGTGTACCACGAGATACTGTCTCTCCACCTGTGTGCCACGAGATACTGTCTCTCTACCTGTGTACCACGAGATACTGTCTCTATACCTATGTGCCACGAGATAATGTCTCTCCACCTGTGTGCCAAGAGATACTGTTTCTCTACCTGTGTGCCACGAGATACTGTCTCTCCACCTGTGTGCCACGAGATACTGTCTCTCTACCTGTGTACCACGAGATACTGTCTCTCCACCTGTGTGCCACGAGATACTGTCTCTCTGTGTACCACGAGATACTGTCTCTCCACCTGTGTGCCACGAGATACTGTCTCTCTACCTGTGTACCACGAGATACTGTCTCTCCACCTGTGTGCCACGAGATACTGTCTCTCTGTGTACCACGAGATACTGTCTCTCCACCTGTGTGCCACGAGATACTGTCTCTCTACCTGTGTACCACGAGATACTGTCTCTCCACCTGTGTGCCACGAGATACTGTCTCTCTGTGTACCACGAGATACTGTCTCTCCACCTGTGTGCCACGAGATACTGTCTCTCTACCTGTGTACCACGAGATACTGTCTCTCCACCTGTGTGCCACGAGATACTGTCTCTCTGTGTACCACGAGATACTGTCTCTCCACCTGTGTGCCACGAGATACTGTCTCTCCACCTGTGTGCCACGAGATACTGTCTCTCCACCTGTGTGCCACGAGATACTGTCTCTCCACCTGTGTGCCACGAGATACTGTCTCTCTACCTGTGTACCACGAGATACTGTCTCTCCACCTCTGTGCCACGAGATACTGTCTCTCCACCTGTGTGCCACGAGATACTGTCTCTCTGTGTACCACGAGATACTGTCTCTCTACCTGTGTACCACGAGATACTGTCTCTACACCTATGTGCCACGAGATAATGTCTCTCCACCTGTGTGCCACGAGATACTGTCTCTCCACCTGTGTGCCACGAGATACTGTCTCTCTACCTGTGTACCACGAGATACTGTCTCTCCACCTGTGTGCCACGAGATACTGTCTCTCTGTGTACCACGAGATACTGTCTCTCCACCTGTGTGCCACGAGATACTGTCTCTCTACCTGTGTACCACGAGATACTGTCTCTCCACCTCTGTGTCACGAGATACTGTCTCTCCACCTGTGTGCCACGAGATACTGTCTCTCCACCTCTGTGCCACGAGATACTGTCTCCACCTGTGTGCCACGAGATACTGTTTCTCCACCTCTGTGCCACGAGATACTGTCTCTCCACCTGTATACCACAAGATACTGTCTCTCCACCTGTGAGCCACGAGATACTGTCTCTCCATCTGTATGCCACAAGATATTGTCTCTTCACCTGTGAGCCACGAGATACTGTCTCTCCACCTGTGAGCCACGAGATACTGTCTCTCCACCTGTGAGCAACGAGATACTGTCCCTCCACCTGTATGCCACAAGATACTGTCTCTTCACCTGTGAGCCACGAGATACTGTCTCTCCACCTGTGAGCCAAGAGATACTGTCTCTCCACCTGTGAGCAACGAGATACTGTCTCTCCACCTGTGTGCCACGAGATCTGTCTCTCTGCCTTTGAGCCACGAGGTACTGTCTCTCCACCTGTGTGCCACGAGATACTGTCTCTCCACCTGTGAGCCACGAGATCCTGTCTGTGCACCTGCATGTCACCAGATACTGTCTCTCCACCTGTGAGCCACGAGATACTGTCTCTCCACCTGTGTGCCACGAGATACTGTCTCTCCACTTGTGTGCCACGAGATACTGTCTCTCCACTTGTGTGCCACGAGATACTGTCTCTCCACCTGTGTGCCACGAGATACTTTCTCTCCACTTGTGTACCACGAGATACTGTCTCTCCACCTGTGTTCCAAGAGATACTGTCTCTCCACCTGTGTGCCACGAGATACTGTCTCTCCACTTGTGTGCCACGAGATACTGTCTCTGCACTTGTGTGCCACGAGATACTGTCTCTCCACCTGTGTGCCACGAGATACTGTCTCTCCACCTGTGTTCCAAGAGATACTGTCTCTCCACCTGTGTGCCACGAGACACTGTCTCTCCACTTGTGTGCCACGACATACTGTCTCTCCACCTGTGTGCCACGAGATACTGTCTCTCCACCTGTGTGCCACGAGATACTGTCTCTCCACCTTTGTGCCACGAGATACTGTCTCTCCACCTGTGTGCCACGACATACTGTCTCTCCACTTATGTGCCACGAGATACTGTCTCTCCACCTGTGTGCCACGAGACACTGTCTCTCCACTTGTGTGCCACGAGATACTGTCTCTCCACTTGTGTGCCACGTGATACTGTCTCTCCACCTGTGTGCCACGAGATACTGTCTCTCCACTTGTGTGCCACGAGATACTGTCTCTCCACCTGCGTGTCACGAGATACTGTCTCTCCACCTGTGTGCCACGAGATACTGTCTCTCCACTTGTGTGCCACGAGATACTGTCTCTCCACTTGTGTGCCACGAGATACTGTCTCTCCACCTGTGTGCCACGAGATACTGTCTCTCCACTTGTGTGCCACGAGATACTGTCTCTCCACTTGTGTGCCACGAGATACTGTCTCTCCACTTGTGTGCCACGAGATACTGTCTCTCCACTTGTGTGCCACGAGATACTGTCTCTGCACTTGTGTGCCACGAGATACTGTCTCTCCACCTGTGTGCCACGAGATACTGTCTCTCCACCTGTGTTCCAAGAGATACTGTCTCTCCACCTGTGTGCCACGAGACACTGTCTCTCCACTTGTGTGCCACGACATACTGTCTCTCCACCTGTGTGCCACGAGATACTGTCTCTCCACCTGTGTGCCACGAGATACTGTCTCTCCACCTTTGTGCCACGAGATACTGTCTCTCCACTTGTGTGCCACGACATACTGTCTCTCCACTTGTGTGCCACGAGATACTGTCTCTCCACCTGTGTGCCACGAGACACTGTCTCTCCACTTGTGTGCCACGAGATACTGTCTCTCCACTTGTGTGCCACGTGATACTGTCTCTCCACCTGTGTGCCACGAGATACTGTCTCTCCACTTGTGTGCCACGAGATACTGTCTCTCCACCTGTGTGCCACGAGATACTGTCTCTCCACCTGTGTGCCACGAGATACTGTCTCTCCACTTGTGTGCCACGAGATACTGTCTCTCCACTTGTGTGCCACGTGATACTGTCTCTCCACCTGTGTGCCACGAGATACTGTCTCTCCACCTGTGTGCCACGAGATACTGTCTCTCCACTTGTGTGCCACGAGATACTGTCTCTCCACCTGTGTGCCACGTGATACTGTCTCTCCACCTGTGTGCCACGAGATACTGTCTCTCCACTTGTGTGCCACGAGATACTGTCTCTCCACTTGTGTGCCACGAGATACTGTCTCTCCACTTGTGTGCCACGAGATACTGTCTCTCCACCTGTGTGCCACGAGATACTGTCTCTCCACTTGTGTGCCACGAGATACTGTCTCTCCACCTGTGTTCCAAGAGATACTGTCTCTCCACTTGTGTGCCACGAGATACTGTCTCTCCACTTGTGTGCCACGAGATACTGTCTCTCCACCTGTGTGCCACGAGACACTGTCTCTCCACTTGTGTGCCACGAGATACTGTCTCTCCACTTGTGTGCCACGTGATACTGTCTCTCCACCTGTGTGCCACGAGATACTGTCTCTCCACTTGTGTGCCACGAGATACTGTCTCTCCACCTGTGTGCCACGAGATACTGTCTCTCCACCTGTGTGCCACGAGATACTGTCTCTCCACTTGTGTGCCACGAGATACTGTCTCTCCACTTGTGTGCCACGAGATACTGTCTCTCCACTTGTGTGCCACGAGATACTGTCTCTCCACCTGTGTGCCACGAGATACTGTCTCTCCACTTGTGTGCCACGAGATACTGTCTCTCCACCTGTGTTCCAAGAGATACTGTCTCTCCACTTGTGTGCCACGAGATACTGTCTCTCCACTTGTGTGCCACGAGATACTGTCTCTCCACTTGTGTGCCACGAGATACTGTCTCTCCACCTGTGTTCCAAGAGATACTGTCTCTCCACTTGTGTGCCACGAGATACTGTCTCTCCACTTGTGTGCCACGAGATACTGTCTCTCCACTTGTGTGCCACGAGATACTGTCTCTCCACCTGTGTGCCACGAGATACTGTCTCTCCACTTGTGTGCCACGAGATACTGTCTCTCCACCTGTGTTCCAAGAGATACTGTCTCTCCACTTGTGTGCCACGAGATACTGTCTCTCCACTTGTGTGCCACGAGATACTGTCTCTCCACTTGTGTGCCACGAGATACTGTCTCTCCACCTGTGTTCCAAGAGATACTGTCTCTCCACTTGTGTGCCACGAGATACTGTCTCTCCACTTGTGTGCCACGAGATACTGTCTCTCCACTTGTGTGCCACGAGATACTGTCTCTCCACCTGTGTGCCACGAGATACTGTTAGATACAAGTAACTTATTTAGACAATCCAAGAGAAAATGCCAAAAAAATAATGGAGACCAAGACAAACATAGGACAAACACAGGACAAACACAGGACAAACTGAGGTGAGGTGAGATGAAGGACCTTTGATAAATGACATTAGTATTATTACGTTCATGGGGAGGAGAGAGCTCTTAGCCCGTAGGGGTTATAAATATGCCTGGAAGGGAATGGGAGTCAATCAGGTTTGATCCAAGGAAGTGAAGGGAAGGTTTAATTTCATGGATGAAGAGCCTCTCACCGAAACATATTTGGCAGATTTTGTCCCTGATAATGTGTCATGGCCATGTTGAACACTGGTGTTCACAAGAGTATGATCATAGCCTTGTTGAACACTGGTGTTCTCAAGAGTATGATCATAGCCTTGTTGAACACTGGTGTTCTCAAGATTATGATCATAGCCTTGTTGAACACTAGTTTGTTCTCAAGAGTATGATCATAGCCTTGTTGAACACTGGTATGTTTTCAAGAGTAAGATCATAGCCTTGTTGAACACTGGTGTGTTCTCAAGAGTATGATCATAGCCTTGTTGAACACTGGTGTGTTCTCAAGAGTATGATCACAGCCTTGTTGAACACTGGTATGTTCTCAAGAGTAAGATCATAGCCTTGTTGAACACTGGTGTGTTCTCAAGAGTATGATCACAGCCTTGTTGAACACTGGTATGTTCTCAAGAGTATGATCATAGCCTTGTTGAACACTGGTGTGTTCTCAAGAGTATGATCACAGCCTTGTTGAACACTGGTATGTTCTCAAGAGTATGATCATAGCCTTGTTGAACACTGGTGTGTTCTCAAGAGTATGATCACAGCCTTGCTGAACACTGGTATGTTCTCAAGAGTAAGATTATAGCCTTGTTGAACACTGGTGTGTTCTCAAGAGTATGATCACAGCCTTGTTGAACACTGGTATGTTCTCAAGAGTAAGATCATAGCCTTGTTGAACACTGGTATGTTTTCAAGAGTAAGATCATAGCCTTGTTGAACACTGGTGTGTTCTCAAGAGTATGATCATAGCCTTGTTGAACACTGGTGTGTTCTCAAGAGTATGATCACAGCCTTGTTGAACACTGGTGTGTTCTCAAGAGTATGATCATAGCCTTGTTGAACACTGGTGTGTTCTCAAGAGAATGATCATAGCCTTGTTGAACACTGGTGTGTTCTCAAGAGTATGATCACAGCCTTGTTGAACACTGGTATGTTCTCAAGAGTAAGATCATAGCCTTGTTGAACACTGGTATGTTCTCTTAAACACTAGTGTGTTCTCAAGAGTATGATCATAGCCTTGTTGAACACTGGTATGTTCTCAAGAGTAAGATCATAGCCTTGTTGAACACTGGTGTGTTCTCAAGAGTATGATCATAGCCTTGTTGAACACTGATGTGTTCTCAAGAGTATGATCATAGCCTTGTTGAACACTGGTATGTTCTCAAGAGTAAGATCATAGCCTTGTTGAACACTGGTGTGTTCTCAAGAGTATGATCTTAGCCTTGTTGAACACTGGTGTCGACTTCCTCAACATGCCGAGGGTACCATGACTCACGAAATCGTGCTAACACAATTGCAAACACATCATGGAAAGGGTGGGGTTCGAACCCCGTGGCAAGTGAGTCCTGAAACTCACAGGTAAGTTTTAAGACTCACTCGCCATGGGTTCAATCCCAACCTGTTCTGTGATTTATGTTGAGGCTACAAGTGATCTGAGATAATATAGATGAGTGGGACAGCTTGACATAAAGTGACCTACGCCAGAGAGGAAGGCCTCACTGAGGTGACCTACGCCAGACAGGAAGGTCTCATTGAGATGACCTACGCCAGACAGGAAGGCCTCACTGAGGTGACCTACGCCAGACAGGAAGGCCTCACTGAGATGACCTACGCCAGACAGGAAGGCCTCACTGAGGTGACCTATGCCAGATAGGAAGGCCTCACTGAGATGACCTACGCCAGACAGGAAGGCCTCACTGAGATGACCTACGCCAGACAGGAAGACCTCACTGAGATGACTTACGCCAGACAGGAAGACCTCACTGAGATGACCTACGCCAGACAGGAAGACCTCACTGAGATGACCTACGCCAGACAGGAAGACCTCACTGAGATGACCTACGCCAGACAGGAAGGCCTCACTGAGATGACCTACGCCAGACAGGAAGGCCTCACTGAGGTGACCTACGCCAGACAATAAGGCCTCACTGAGATGACCTACGCCAGACAGGAAGACCTCACTGAGATGACCTACGCCAGACAGGAAGGCCTCACTGAGATGACCTACGCCAGACAGGAAGGCCTCACTGAGATGACCTACGCCAGACAGGAAGGCCTCACTGAGATGACCTACGCCAGACAGGAAGGCCTCACTGAGATGACCTACGCCAGACAGGAAGACCTCACTGAGATGACCTACGCCAGACAGGAAGGCCTCACTGAGATGACCTACGCCAGACAGGAAGGCCTCACTGAGATGACGTACGCCAGACAGGAAGGCCTCACTGAGATGACCTACGCAGACAGGAAGGCCTCACTGAGATGACCTACGCCAGACAGGAAGGCCTCACTGAGATGACCTACGCCAGACAGGAAGGCCTCCCCGAGATGACCTGCGCCAGACAGGAAGACCTCACTGAGATGACCTACGCCAGACAGGAAGGCCTCACTGAGATGACCTACGCCAGACAGGAAGGCCTCACTGAGATGACCTACGCCAGACAGGAAGGCCTCACTGAGATGACCTACGCCAGACAGGAAGGCCTCATTGAGATGACCTACGCCAGACAGGAAGGCCTCACTGAGATGACCTACGCAGACAGGAAGGCCTCACTGAGATGACCTACGCCAGACAGGAAGGCCTCACTGAGATGACCTACGCCAGACAGGAAGGCCTCACTGAGATGACCTACGCCAGACAGGAAGACCTCACTGAGATGACCTACGCCAGACAGGAAGGCCTCACTGAGATGACCTACGCCAGACAGGAAGGCCTCACTGAGATGACCTACGCCAGACAGGAAGCCCTCACTGAGATGACCTACGCCAGACAGGAAGGCCTCACTGAGATGACCTACGCCAGACAGGAAGGCCTCACTGAGATGACCTACGCCAGACAGGGAGGCCTCACTGAGATGACCTACGCCAGACAGGAAGGCCTCACTGAGGTGACCTACGCCAGACAGGAAGGCCTCACTGAGATGACCTACGCCAGACAGGAAGGCCTCACTGAGATGACCTACGCCAGACAGGAAGGCCTCACTGAGATGACCTACGCCAGACAGGAAGGCCTCACTGAGGTGACCTACGCCAGACAGGAAGGTCTCACTGAGATGACCTACGCCAGACAGGAAGGCCTCACTGAGATGACCTACGCCAGACAGGAAGGCCTCATTGAGATGACCTACGCCAGACAGGAAGGCCTCACTGAGATGACCTACGCACACAGGAAGGCCTCACTGAGATGACCTACGCCAGACAGGAAGGCCTCACTGAGATGACCTACGCCAGACAGGAAGGCCTCACTGAGATGACCTACGCCAGACAGGAAGGCCTCACTGAGATGACCTACGCCAGACAGGAAGGCCTCATTGAGATGACCTACGCCAGACAGGAAGGCCTCACTGAGATGACCTACGCAGACAGGAAGGCCTCACTGAGATGACCTACGCCAGACAGGAAGGCCTCACTGAGATGACCTACGCCAGACAGGAAGGCCTCACTGAGATGACCTACGCCAGACAGGAAGACCTCACTGAGATGACCTACGCCAGACAGGAAGGCCTCACTGAGATGACCTACGCCAGACAGGAAGACCTCACTGAGATGACCTACGCCAGACAGGAAGGCCTCACTGAGATGACCTACGCCAGACAGGAAGGCCTCACTGAGATGACCTACGCCAGACAGGAAGGCCTCACTGAGATGACCTACGCCAGACAGGAAGGCCTCACTGAGATGACCTACGCCAGACAGGAAGGCCTCACTGAGATGACCTACGCCAGACAGGAAGGCCTCACTGAGATGACCTACGCCAGACAGGAAGGCCTCACTGAGATGACCTACGCCAGACAGGAAGGCCTCACTGAGATGACCTACGCCAGACAGGAAGGCCTCACTGAGATGACCTACACCAGACAGGAAGGCCTCACTGAGGTGACCTACGCCAGACAGGAAGGTCTCACTGAGATGACCTACGCCAGACAGGAAGGCCTCACTGAGATGACCTACGCCAGACAGGAAGGCCTCACTGAGGTGACCTATGCCAGATAGGAAGGCCTCACTGAGATGACCTACGCCAGACAGGAAGGCCTCACTGAGGTGACCTATGCAAGATAGGAAGGCCTCACTGAGGTGACCTACGCCAGACAGGAAGGTCTCACTGAGATGACCTACGCCAGACAGGAAGGCCTCACTGAGGTGACCTACGCCAGACAGGAAGGCCTCACTGAGATGACATACGCCAGACAGGAAGGCCTCACTGAGGTGACCTACGCCAGACAGGAAGGCCTCACTGAGATGACCTTCGCCAGACAGGAAGGTCTCACTGAGATGACCTACGCCAGACAGGAAGGCCTCACTGAGATGACCTACGCCAGACAGGAATTCCTCACTGAGATGACCTTCGCCAGACAGGAAGGTCTCACTGAGATGACCTACGCCAGACAGGAAGGCCTCACTGAGATGACCTACGCCAGACAGGAAGGTCTCACTGAGATGACCTACGCCAGACAGGAAGGCCTCACTGAGATGACCTACGCCAGACAGGAAGGCCTCACTGAGATGACCTACGCCAGACAGGAAGGCCTCACTGAGATGACCTACGCCAGACAGGAAGGCCTCACTGAGGTGACCTACGCCAGACAGGAAGGCCTCACTGAGATGACCTACGCCAGACAGGAACTCCTCACTGAGATGACCTACGCCAGACAGGACTACCTCACTGAGATGACCTACGCCAGACAGGAAGGCCTCACTGAGATGACCTACGCCAGACAGGAAGGCCTCACTGAGATGACCTTCGCCAGACAGGAAGGTCTCACTGAGATGACCTACGCCAGACAGGAAGGCCTCACTGAGATGACCTACGCCAGACAGGAAGGTCTCACTGAGATGACCTACGCCAGACAGGAAGGCCTCACTGAGATGACCTACGCCAGACAGGAAGGCCTCACTGAGATGACCTACGCCAGACAGGAAGGCCTCACTGAGGTGACCTACGCCAGACAGGAAGGCCTCACTGAGATGACCTACGCCAGACAGGAACTCCTCACTGAGATGACCTACGCCAGACAGGAAGACCTCACTGAGATGACCTACGCCAGACAGGAAGGCCTCACTGAGATGACCTACGCCAGACAGGAAGGCCTCACTGAGATGACCTACGCCAGACAGTATGGCCTCACTGAGATGACCTACGCCAGACAGGAAGGCCTCACTGAGATGACCTACGCCAGACAGGAACTCCTCACTGAGATGACCTACGCCAGACAGGAATTCCTCACTGAGATGACCTACGCCAGACAGTAAGGCCTCACTGAGATGACCTACGCCAGACAGGAAGGCCTCACTGAGATGACCTACGCCAGACAGGAAGGCCTCACTGAGGTGACCCTTGCCAGACAGGAAGGTCTCACTGAGGTGACCTACGCCAGACAGGAAGGCTTCGCTGAGGTGACCTACGCCAGACAGGAAGGTCTCACTGAGATGACCTACGCCAGACAGGAAGGCCTCACTGAGATGACCTACGCCAGACAATAAGGCCTCACTGAGATGACCTACCCCAGACAGGAAGGCCTCACTGAGATGATCTACGCCAGACAGGAAGGCCTCACTAAGGTGACCTACGCCAGACAGGAAGGCCTCACTGAGATGACCTACGCCAGACAGGAAGGCCTCACTGAGATGACCTACGCCAGACAGGAAGGCCTCACTGAGATGACCTACGCCAGACAGGAAGGCTACCTGCAAAACATTTCTCAGGTGACAAAATCGATTACCTTGAAGCGTACTGAAAACATTATTGGGAAATAAATATATATGGAGTATAAATATTGTATTGAAAACGCCATTGTAATGTACAAACTATCCATAAAGGATATATAACTAACGCTTTCTTCCTTCAAGGGAGGTTTCCTAATCTCATTGAAGGGCTCTTGATCCAAGGAGGCCTTAATTAACCTTGGAGTAAAATATAATTTTACTGAGAAACCCTTAGCCACACAGGAATAATAATAATAATGATACTAATAATAATAATGTTGTTAGATAAGACACATATGCAACAGTTAGGTATCTTTATTTCGAAACGTTTCGCCTACACATTATGCTTCTTCAGTCGAGTACAGAAAAGTTGATAGAAGCAGAAGGTAGTTGAAGATGCCTAACTGTTGCATATGTGTCTTACCTAACAACCTGTCGGTATTTGTACCATTTTAATGTTCAATAATAATGTTACAAATGGCCTCCTAGGCACCAGTGACCACAAGATCCCTTGCATCCGCTGGGCTCAAATATTTATTCACGCCTCAGTCATCCACAGTGGTGATCTTTCAACCTGTAAAGATTCGCTTAGTTTTGTGGTCACTTCGGTATTTTTCATCATTGCTGTCGCGACCCTGTTTTCCAGATTCCTTTCTCGTGCGGTGTGCTGTTCTCTCTCAGTAGCTTTCCTTTTTGCGAACTTTTTTCTTCTCGGGACTACTGTCGCTGTCATGAGCAAGAAGCCTTTCACGTTTCAAACCTCTTTTTTTATATTTATCTCCGTTGTCGCTATATTAAGGGGATTCATCATCAGAATCTGTGGAAGATGCGCACTGAACGTCACTGTTATCACTAGCTTAAGAAGATTTATCATCAGAACCTGAGGAAGATTCACTCTAAACGTCAGTGTCATTACTATCTTAAAGATATTTATCATTAGAACCTGAGGAAGATACGTTCTAAATGTCTCCGTTATCATTTTCGCAAGGAGATTCATCATCAAATTCTTAGGCAGGAACACGCCATCGTCTGTGCAACTCATCCGTTTTATCTACCTTTGCGGATAAGGTAAACTTGTCAAATTTCGCATAATTCTGCAATGATCGTTACATTTCAGACAAGTTCGTTTGGTCTCGGTCCTCAAGAGAACAATCAGAAACGTTATAACCAGGGTCGAATTGTGAAGACTCCAAAATTAGGGAGTTGTCGGCAAATTCGTCAGTGTAGACGTCTTTGCTCGCCTCATTAGCATACAAAGGAACGTTAAAGCTGTGGCTTTCACTTTCCTTACCACTCGCAAGAACAACTGGTCCTGCAGTGTTAATATCCTCAGAATTTTGCATTAATTTTTGCTTCTTGGGTTCGACACAAAAATCAACAAAGGGAGGAAACGTTTCTACTTGGAAACATTGTCTTGACCTCTTGAGCGGGTTTGACGAGCCTGGACTGTCCTATAACAGTGGCACAACCACGCCCATACTCTTCTTCTATAAGGACTGGATAGTATTAGGCGACAGATCCAGAGGTTATTGCTTCTTGGAGCGCGCTTTCCTCAACTCCTCGTAGGTCTTGGCTCCTTATCTCTTGTCATTTTTACGTTTTAACTTTATAAACATTTTGATGATTTATTTGACTTTTATATATACAATCGATTTTTAATTGTAAGATTACTTTTTTAAATAATTTGACTCGCAACAACACTTGGTATATAATGTATGCTAAATATTAGTTAGGTCGTAAATTTGAATCCTTCAAGAGGGCACCTTGGTGCCGGTGATCAAGTTTAGGCTCTTATTTCAAGGAAATAGAGGTACCATCTCCGCTGTATGACCCCTACAGGATTTACTGCTTCCATTACTACTACTGCTACATTAATAATAATAACAATAACAATGATAATAACAATTAATATAAATAAAAAATAATTATGCAGAGCTTGGAGATTGGACGGAAGTGAGGGCTTTTTGGCTTGGTACGGAAATTTAGGGAGGATGGAACACATTAGGATGGAACGAAGGCTGGGTAGGGGATCATAGGAAAGGTTGGAGGGAGGGGGTAAATTAGGTTTTGTGTGCTAAGGGCTTAGACTTCCAGGAAACGTGTGTGAGTGTTAGGAGTGAGTGTCGGTAAGTGGCTTTTATGATTTGACGTGCTGTTGGAGTATGAGCAAGGCAATATTTATGAAGGGATTCAGGGAAACCGGTTAGCTGGACTTGAGTCCTGGAGGTGGGAAGTACAGTGCCTGCACTCTGAGGGGGGGGGGAGGTATATTTGCAGTTTTTGAACTCTAGTATCGGGCTTCTGGCAAGACAATGATGCAATGAATATTGGTGGAAGTGTTTCTTCTTTTTTTATGTTCTTGAGTAACCCTACCTCGGTGGGATAATGTTGATAATAATGATAATGTTGATAGTGAAAGTGATGATGGTAGTGGTGACAGTGATGATAATTGTAGTGATGTTGGTGGTAGTGATAATGATGAGGACAATTGTGATAATAATGATGATAGTGATAATAGTGATAATGATGAGGATGGTAGTGATAACGATGATAATGATAATGGTGGTAGGGGTAATGATGATAATAGTGATAATGATGATGGTAATGGTATAAGTGATAATGATGATGGTAATGATGATGATGATAATAGTGATAATGATGATGTTGGTAGTGATAATGATGATGATAGTGATAATGAGGATGGTGGTAGTGATAATAATGATAATAGTGATAATGATGACGGAGGTAGTGATAATGATGATGGTGGTAGTGATAATGATGATGGTGGTAGTGATAATGATGATGGTGGTAGTGATAATGATGATGGTGGTAGTGATAATGATGATGGTAGTAGTGATAATAATGATGGTGGTAGTGATAATGATGATGGTGATAGTGATAATGATGATGGTTGTAGTGATAATGATGATATTGGTAGTTATAATGATGATGGTGGTAGTGATAACGATGATGGTGATAGTGATAATGATGATGGTGGTAGTGATAATGATGATGGTGATAGTGATAATGATGATGGTTGTAGTGATAATGATGATGGTGGTAGTTATAATGATGATGGTGGTAGTGATAACGATGATGGTGATAGTGATAATGATGATGGTGGTAGTGATAATGATGATGGTGGTAGTGATAATGATGATGGTGGTAGTGATAATGATGATGGTGGTAGTGATGATGATGATGGTGGTAGTGGTAATGATGATGGTGGTAGTGATAATGATGATGGTGGTAGTGATAATGATAATGGTGGTAGTGATAATGATGATGGTGGTAGTGATAATGATGATGGTGATAGTGATAATGATGGTGGGAGTGATAATGATGATGGTGATAGTGATAATGATGGTGGTAGTGATAGTGATGATGGTGGTAATGATAATAATGATGGTAGTAATGATAATGATGATGGTAGTGATAATGATGATGGTGGTAGTGATAATGATGATGGTGGTAGTGATAATGATGATGGTGATAGTGATAATGATGATGGTGGTAGTGATAATGATGATGGTGGTAGTGATAATGATGATGGTGGTAGTGATAATGATGATGGTGGTAGTGATAATGATGATGGTGATAGTGATAATGATGGTGATAGTGATAATGATGATGGTGGTAGTAATAATGATGATGGTGGTAGTGATAATGATGGTGGCAGTGATAATGATGATGGTGGTAGTGATAATGATGATGGTGATAGTGATAATGATGGTGGTAGTGATAATGATGATGTTGTAGTGATAGTGATGATGGTGATAGTGATAATGATGGTGGTAGTGATAATAATGATGGTGGTAGTGATAGTGATGATGGTGGTAGTGATAATGATGATGGTGATAGTGATAATGATGGTGGTTGTGATAAGGATGATGGTGGTAGTGATAGTGATGATGGTGGTAGTGATAATGATGATGGTGATAGTGATAATGATGGTAGTGATAATGATGATGGTGGTAGTGATAGTGATGATGATGGTAGTGATAATGATGATGGTGATAGTGATAATGATGGCGGCAGTGATAATGATGATGGTGGTAGTGATAATGATGATGGTGATAGTGATAATGATGGTGGTAGTGATAATGATGTTGGTAGTGATAGTGATGATGGTGATAGTGATAATGATGGTGGTAGTGATAATAATGATGGTGGTAGTGATAGTGATGATGGTGGTAGTGATAATGATGATGGTGATAGTGATAATGATGGTGGTTGTGATAAGGATGATGGTGGTAGTGATAGTGATGATGGTGGTAGTGATAATGATGATGGTGATAGTGATAATGATGGTAGTGATAATGATGATGGTGGTAGTGATAGTGATGATGGTGGTAGTGATAATGATGATGGTGATAGTGATAATGATGGTGGTAGTGATAATGATGATGGTGGTAGTAATAATGATGGTGGTAGTGATAATGATGATGGTGGTAGTGATAGTGATGATGGTGGTAGTGATAATGATGATGGTGATAGTGATAATGATGGTGGTAGTGATAATGATGATGGTGGTAGTGATAGTGATGATGGTGGTAGTGATAATGATGATGGTGATAGTGATAATGATGGTGGTAGTGATGATGATGGTGATAGTGATAATGATGGTGGTAGTGATAATGATGATGGTAATAGTGATAATGATGGTGGTAGTGATAATGATGATGGTGATAGTGATAATGATGGTGGTAGTGATAATGATGATGGTGGTAGTGATAATGATGGTGATAGTAATAATGATGGTGGCAGTGATAATGATGATGGTGGTAGTGATAGTGATGATGGTGGTAGTGATGATGATGATGATGGTGATAGTGATAATGATGGTGGTAGTGATAATGATTATGGTGACAGTGATAATGATGGTGGTAGTGATAATGATGATGGTGGTAGTGATAATGATGATGGTAATAGTGATAGTGATGATGGTGGCAGTGATAATGATGATGGTGATAGCGATAATGATGGTGGTAGTGATAATGATGATGTGGTAGTGATAGCGATGATGGTGGTAGTGATAATGATGATGGTGATAGCGACAATGATGGTGGTAGTGATAATGATGATGGTGATAGTGATAATGATGGTGGTAGTGATAATGATGATGTGGTAGTGATAGTGATGATGGTGGTAATAATAATGATAAAAACGTCATTTGTATCACCGGTATTTGTGAGAAGTGTCAAGCCTCCAGTTTTGCAACACATCATGGCTGCAAGATCAAGCTGCAAGATCAAGCTGCAAGTGCAAGACAAACGTCATAACACAGTCGTTGTTTATTATATTTACCGAATAAAACACTTGTGCAACATTTGGGAACCTATATTTAGGAAACGTTTCGCCAGCCAGTGGTTTCTTCAGTCCAATGGGTGGCGAAATGTTTCATAAACAGAGATTCCAAAAATGTTACACAAAGTGTCTCATTTTTCAACTTGTCAATTTTTCCAAACCATTTACATCACGTTATATTTCCCCCCCTGTTAATGTTCCATAGTTACATTTCATCTTGTTAGCATTTAAAACTGACGGTTTTTCATTCCTGGGCTGTGGGATCACCCACGACCTATCAGAAGACCCTCGCAATCCTAGTCTGGGTCACGGCCTTGGATTTGGGTTACCCTAGTTTAGATCTTTAGAGATAATGTTTCTTACACACACTTTTTTTCGCGATCATGGGTAATAATATCACTACCCACATGACCCTTTCTCCGTGTTCAAAAATAGAGGAAACAGAGTTTAGTGATATCCTGGGAGTTAGTAATTTTGAAAGAGGGGAAAGGGGACTGGGTCAAAATTTTGGTGACTGAGGGAGCTTTGAGTCTTTGAGATTTTTGAAGGAAGAGATGAGGACCTGGCCGGGAAAGAGTGTGTGTAGAGAAGTATGGAAAACGGACGAGGACGAGATAGTAAGAATTTGAGAAGGTGAAGGAGGTAGGAACACCAGAAGTGAGAACTTAATAAGAGTTGGACTCGAAAGTGATTGTGGGAGAGAAAGGAAGAGGAGCCTGAGGTTACTGAGCTGCTCTGGAGTAGCAGAGCTGTGAAGGTAAGTAAGTTTATTCATGTATGCAGTTACACTGATCATCATACATAACAGTAATGTGTAGAGAACCTAGTATAAGCCAAAAAAAAAGTCAGAGTGACTTATTTCCATCGCGGTCCTTGGTCTTCCTTGAAGATGGAGTCTAGTCTCTGCCATAGGATATGAGAGGACATCTATTTCCCTTAAGCCAACGGATTTTGCGTACTTGTAAGAAAACTATACAACTACGGAAATATGCAGGGTAAGCGTCTCCACAGTTAAGGCAAGTGGCAAACTGGCGTCATAATGGGTTATGATCAGCTGCACGGCAGACCCGGCATTCTGTCGGTGACCATGTTTGGCCGGGTGACCAACCGCCAGCAGTGTCTGCACTAGGAGCAGTTCCCGCTCTTGTAAGCACTGATCTGATATATAATAGGAGGCTGGAAGCTCCCAACAGTCGAAAGTCAGTTTGGCAATGTTGCCTGGATAACACCTCCGACCTTGGGCAGGATAGACGTAAATTTCCACTTCAGTGACAGGGAGGTTCTGGAGCTCAAATTGTTTAGAACTGAATATCCAGGGCAACACTGCGTAAATTCTTATTGGACTATAGTGTGTGGAATGAGAACAGTGCCGCAGCCAGAAATGAGAAAGGAATGTCTGTGTATAGTGAGGGGAATGAGTGTTTAATAGTGAGGAGAGTCATTCAGTCTCTTTTACAGGATGTTTAACAATCTATCACCTTCAATAACGAGATAGTGAAAAATAGATTTATAATTAATTTTCCCTTGCCGTGTCATTACTGATTATTTATAATAATTTTTATTTCAACGTTGACAAATTATGCGTTATTTTTGTTGCTCTCACACATATAATTAATATCCCGTACTCAGGGGAATAAAGACATTAACATAACACCATAATTGAAAAAAAATATTTTGGCCATCAATTATGTCACGGCGACATTTTTCTGCGTAACAGCAGCGAGGAACATTGCTAGTGCTATCTGAAGGTGAGTTACGAACACCTTCACCCAGTTCACTAGGTGAAGGCGAGATAAAAGCACAAAAACTTCAATAATTACATGTAAACATTACAGGGACCTACGACGCATTTTATTCTATCAGATTTTCTGATTTTTCTACCACTACAACCATTCCCATTACCACAACCACCTCCACGACCACCCCCATGACTACCTCAGTGATCATCACAACTACCACAACGACAGCGCCCATCACGACCACCACCACCATGTATGGGTATGAGATATACTATCCTGAGAGACTGCATTTCACTGTGATAGCATATCCAGTTATACTGGAACGAAACCTTAGAAGATGCCGTAGCTGATAAACATTAACCGGAATACTGGGTGATATCTCCAGTGCCTTACTGAAGTCTCCCAACTCAGACTGATAGATTTCAGCAACTTGTATGAGCACCATCCTGCGTTATGAACTATAACAGGAAAATAGCTAGTCTTTGTTCCCACTGTGTAACAATATATAACAGGGTAGTATCACACTACCCTATTATATATTCACCTTCCTTCTTCTATCCCTCCAATCCTTCCCTATCATTCTCACACACACATCCAAAGCTGCAATTTATGCATTATATCCTGAGCACAATTTATGTGTTATGGTGGGTGAGTAAGGTTTCAGCACCTGGCTGTCGACACCTGACTTAAGGTGTCATCATATTCTCGTTAACACGCACTATTATCATCATTCCTGCAGTCTCCCCTCTTGTTCAGTGATATCTTCAGGTGGTACATGAACACAGTGCGAGGGTGTCAACGCTCACCAGAAAGAGAGAGAGAGAGAGAGAGAGAGAGAGAGAGAGAGAGAGAGAGAGAGAGAGAGAGAGAGAGAGAGAGAGAGAGAGAGAGAGAGAGAGAGAGAGAGAAGAGAGTGAAGAGAGAGAATACTAACCTATTTGTGATTGCAGGGTTGAGTCGTAGCTCTTGGTGTGTGTGTGTGTGCGTGTGTGTGTGTGTGTGTGTGTGTGTGTGTGTGTGTGTGTGTGTGTGTGTGTGTGTGTGTGTGTGTGTGTGTGTAAGGGTGGATATGCTTATGTGTGTACATGTTAGTATGTGTATATGTGTTTGTACATGCTAGCATGTACAAACATATGTGTTTGTACATGCTAGCATGTATGTGTATGTACATGTAAGTATGTGTAGATATGAGAGTCAATGTGTGTGTATGTAAGCACTTATTTTACTTCCCTGTTTATGGTTGCGGGGGTCGAACCACGGTTCATGGCCCTGCCTCCCAGGCTGCCATTGTTTGGTATATTGTTAGTCTTGTGGGGGTAACAAGCCTGTTTTTAATGCTTTGTATTATTATTATTATTATTATTATTATTATTATTATTATTATTATTATTATTATTATTATTATTATTATTATTATTATTATTATTATTATTATTATCATTATTATTATTATAATCTTTCAGTAGTTTCTGTTCCTTCCCTAATGAGGATTTCATGGCTCACGAAACCGTAATAACATGATTGGAAAGAAACCAGGGAACGGGTGGGGATCAGATCCCACCCGTACAGTGGGTTGAGGATTTCAATCTTGTCTTGTTGTTTTTCCATTTAGTTTTGGGCTCTACTGTGTTTCCTCCATGGACTCTCCTTTTCTCACACATTTTCTTTTTCTCAGACCAACGCGTCGGTCTGGAATTTTACGACTCTCGCCGTGAGTTCGACCCCCACCCGTACCACGGTTTCTTTTACTGTTTGCTAGTCTAATCCAGACTCTTGGTCTCTGTTTCACTACATAATAACACAACGTGTGATAATAACTTGTTTCCAGAGTTTCTTCTAATTCCACTCCCTTAGTGTCACCATCTAATGGTTATAATTTTAACCCTAATTTATAAAGGTGTTGACGGGTATGCCGGTGGAAGGCCTCAGTCAGATGACCGAAAACTTCAGCGAAACACTTGTTCTGTTTCCTGGCAAACCTTACCTAACCTAACGTAACCTTCAATAGGGCTTAATATTAAATCGACAGTTTATGGTTAATATTCTCTCTCAGTAGTTACTAGACTTTTATGGAGTTGTACAAGGAAAGCTTTTCAACGTTGCTCAGTATCTTTGCTCTTCATTTCCCCTGACTGATTATATTTTTATTTTTCATTCTTCCATCTGCTAGTGTTACGCTGGTCGATGCTTATGGCAGCTTTATTGTTGTTGTCATGGTAATTCAGTCTTGGACCCTCGCTGCTTGCTAGGTGCTGGTAGATTGATTTATGCCGAGTATTAAGGTCATATGGCAAAGTTGCAACACTGCAGTTACACTAGAATGCTAGTTGCTGTGTC
>NC_091345.1:4693725-4806225 GCF_038502225.1 Cherax quadricarinatus | reverse complement strand
ACAATGAAAAATAGTGAAACTCCCACCTGTCCCACCCAGCGTGGGAATGTAGTGAATATTTAGTCAGGTCAAATGTCAAGTAAATTTTAAGAGAATCATTGGTTTAATAATGAGTTACATATTAAGACGAGCGAGAAATCAAACACAGGATTAATTCGTAATAAAAATATTTATGACTAAAACCTATATGCAATACCTGAGTATTTCTTGTAACGAGACGTTTCGCCAGGACAGTAAGTGTTCACTTCTTTAGCCTTTGTTGAAGGTGTTTCATCCTGTAACCTTCATAAAGACAAACTGAGTGAACTTAAAATTACCTCTCCACTTTCACTGTTTCCATTATTAAAATCAACTCTGCATTCGATTGACAAAGCCTGCTGCGCAGACCAAACTTCTCGTCACTAATAACACCCAGGTGTTGCCCAGGTGTCTTATTCATCACATTAAGGCACTTTAAACCTTCTGATCTATCCGACCGAAATGATCTCTCCAACACCCTTTCCATTCCTACACACTCCCAGGGCCGGATTAAGAAGTCTCCGGGCCCTAGGCTATTGAGATTGGCGGGGCCCCTTTGAGTTACGGGTAAGCGAAGCGATCCCTTCCAGCTTGGGGGTGGGAGGGGGGTCGGTGTGAGCCTGTTTAAGGTCTAATTAAATACATTCTGGCTATTTAGATTAAATTTAATAGGGAAAGTACATCAAGACAACCAAAACCATTTACCAACAGCCATTATAACTATCTTGTTAAATCATGCATTTTAAAGAGAATAAACTCAAGACAGCATAGTATTACTAGATTATGCTATTAAAGTAGTGGCATCATGTACCTATTATATTCAGCATAACCACTACAGCACTATTATTCCCTTTATAAATCACTGACCATTATTGTTGTCATTGCATCATGCATAAGACTATCAAATCATATAAACTCAGGAAAGTAAAGAATTGTTTATATTCACAGGCACTTCTTAAATAAACTTTTTCTGGATTTCATATCGGCAAAATCATCAATTATATTCTGAAAATCAATATTTCTTGTTAGATCAGACTCAATGGTCAACAAGGCTAGGTTACACAATTTGTCTTGGCTCATTGTTGAACGGAGCTGGTTTTTCACTCTTTTCAAAACAGAAAATGAACGTTCTCCTTCACAGCTAGTAGCTGGAAGTGTTAGGTAAAGGCGATACACTATGTCAACATTAGGGAAGGTTTCTGAGATACCTGCATTTCTTAAATGTTTCAAAGCAGCTGAGAGCGCACATTTTTCAGGTGGAGCTTTAATCTGATTCATATACCCAGAAAAATTAACTATTTCTTCAACAAATGTGTCCTGAACATCTGCTGAAAGGTGTTGTTGCAACTTTAATGCAGCTTCTCTCAATTCTGCATCTGGCATAGTAGTAATTTTGAACAGAAATCCAAACTTGTCATTGAGATTCTGGTAGATTTCTTTTCTTTTCACCAATTCTGTAATCAGTGAATCCAGAATGTCGAAGTATGTAGCTGCCTTACATTTCTGTCTTGGTAGCAACACAATTTCATTGTCTGGCTCTTCAAAATTGCGTTTCCTCTTCCTTGACCGCTGATGATCAGCCCGGTAACTGTAGTCTTTCACCAGCAGTTTAGCTTTCTCTTCAAACATTTCAAAAGCTTCATCATTGCGAAGTGAGCTTACAAATTCCACTAAGCCTGCATAGAGGTTAGCACAAGTAGCCATTTCATTTTCAATTTTCTGAAGTGTCATGTTCGTGGCATTTAACCGTTCCAGTACACAGTCCCAAAGCACACAGAGTAAGGCCAATTCAAAATCTTCCAATTTTGATGCTAAGCTGGCTGCTTCGCTTCTTGTAGTTCCTGTCTGGTCTTCATCCTCCGCTAGCATCATGCTGCGCTGACCACCTTGTTGATAATGATTTGATGACATCTCCATGAATGGTTGACTTGAGTATACTCCACCGATGCGTTGAAGCAGAGAAAAAATTAAAGAGTGCTTGTAAAAGTCCAAAAAATGAAACTGCAGCGACACAACACTCCGCAGCACATGACCCAACAAGATTAAGAGAATGTGCTGAGCAGGGCACATATTCAGCAAGTGGGTTGATTTGCTTGATACGGGCTTGCAATCCATTATATTTACCCGACATGTTACTTTCATTGTCGTAGCTCTGGCCACGGCAATCCATAATAGAGAGATCATGTTCAAGCAGAGTATCCAATACTACATTCATCATTGTTCCTCCATCATGGCCTGAAAGAGGAATGGATTTTATAAAGCGCTCTACAGGCTTACCACTGGAGTCGACAAAGCGAACAATGAATGTCAATTGATCTGTATGTGAAATATCTGGTGTTGAATCTACACTTATTGCAAAGTATTTTGCAGTTTTCACAGCTGCTATGATGTTATTGAGGACCTTCTTAGTCATCAGTTCAATAAATTCATTGCATATAGTAGATGATATGTAAGATACAGTGCCTATTCCTGCATTCCCAAGGCGTGACACATGATTTGCTAAGAAAGGATCGAATTGTGCTAACAGTTCTATGATCCCTAGGAAATTGCCATTGTTTTCAGAACCAAAAACCTCATTTTCTCCACGGAAAGCAAGTCCTCTTAGAGCTAAGAATTTTACAACAGCAACAACTCTTTCTAGAACTTTTCTCCAATAAGTGCGCTCTTTTTCAGTTTGATTTTCCAAATGAGAATCCAATAAGCCTTTTTTCTGTGCACGAAATACACTGGCTAACATGCAGCTCCTGTGAGTGGTGCTGTTTTCATGTTCCTCGAAACGCTTGGAATTTTTCCAGTCATTGAACCCCTGTGTGAAGGTATTCTCTTTGGTAGAAAATAGCTTGCATGCTGAACAGTACACTTTTCCTGAGCTTTCAGAGTATACCATCCATGATCTTTTCACAGTTTCTGAATTTGCAAGCTTCCTATAAAACATAGACGACTTTAAACAACGACGACTTCCATCATCATAAATCCTTGCTGATTTCCTAAAGTCAATGTTCAGAGTTTGACTGAAGTTTTCTGCAATGAAAGCATTACGTAGAGAATCTGGGATTACATTTGGCCATGAGGCAGGATCTTTTAAGACAAATCCTGTGGATGAAATGTCCGTTGAGACATTGAGAGGAGACACAAAAGAAGTAGATGCTGGCTGAGAAATAATGGAGGGAGGGCTTCCTGTATGATCTGACGTATCTGCAGATTCAACTGTACTGGTAACATCAGAAACTGTTTTCTTGAGCATGTCTGTGATCTTTCTGCAGCTTCCTACATCTTTCTTTTTCTGTTCTTCTTCTTGAATTTTCTTCTTTCTTTTCTGTGACCCACTCGCATAAGAACATCCAACATCACGTTCACGAGATGCCATAATGAGGATGTATCACTGTCTGTAATCATGCAAATACAAATTTTTCATTATCAATTATTAATTTTTTAATTATTATTAAATTTTTTTTCTGTCACTTGGGGGGATATGGCCCTTGTAGCCCCCTTTCCTTTGGCTGCGCATCTAAAAATTCAAAACGTTACCAGAAAGGAGTCATATACAAAACTTTTACCATAGATTAGGTTAGTGATTTGGGCTACGAATATTTTACTAATTCATCCTCCTTGATCTCCAATTTACTTAAACAGAAATCATACTGAGTCCAAGAACAATGCACAATGGTATTTATATTACCATTTTCATAACTAAACTAATCATTATGTTTTGCATGATATATGGCCTACCACCATGGATAAGGACATGAGAATTAAAGAATGCAGGGACAATTTTCAGTTTCACCCAACCAACGATTTTCTGATGTGGCTTATGTGTTTCTGGGGAAATATGTAGTAAATTAATTGATGTTCTACATCACTTCCGTCGCAACTTGAAAACTAAGCATTTGCGACGGAAGTGATGTAGAACATCAATCAATTGAGATCTGTTATTGAAATGATAAAGACTTAAAGACAGGACAAAGTGCTTTTAAAACCTACAAACGGAAGTCAGTTTGCGTTTTTAGGTTTTTCTTTATAGTATTTTTACCAAAAATGCAGACGTCTTTACTGGTCCATGCGTCTTTACTGGTCAAGTAACCCTATCAGGTACCTCCCTTAACATTTAGAGGCGAAAACAAACATTTATCCATACACATCAATGTCTATCAACAACACTTCAGTTAATTTGTCACAGTACAAGTCTAGATAATGTGTAATTACTACAGAAAATTGGAGAGGAATCTCCCATACTCACCCATTAGCGGGAAAACACATTATTATTATTATTATTACAATCAAGGGGGAAGCGCTAAACCCGGAGGATTATACAGCGCCTGGGGGGGGGGATGTGGAAGGCATTCAGGCTTAATTTGGGGAACTGGAGCACAGATCCAATTCCCTAAATCAAGAGCCCCTCACCAACATCAAGGAACCTTCCTTGAGGGGCGGGAAAACACAGCTGTTCTGGTGTAAACAAAGGCGTGTTGAGTGTTGCCATCTATGGTTAGGTTTATTTATTTTTATTTTATTTTATTTCATCATTTATTTTTGTTTTGATTAATTTTTAAAAATCAATTTTACTCTCCAAACACTTGAACTTTTTAGGTAGGGACCCCTTTGCACTTGCACCATGTGCGCAGTCTTGGATGAGCCCCTGAACCCCTTGGACCGCGGGGCCCCCAAATGCGCGGGGCCCTAGGCAAATGCCTAGTTTGCCTATGCGGTAATCCGGCCCTGCACACTTCCCAAACTTCCTGAGATACTCTCTGGTCTCTTAACAAACTCTGGAGACAACATGAAATAAACTTCAGAATCTCCAACATACCCTGGTCTCTCCAGCACACATCTCTCTCTCCAACTCACTTCTGTCTACTATGGTCTGATCAACACACTCATGAACACCCTGATCTCTCCCACACACCCTGGTCTCTCCCACACACCCTGTTCTCTCACACACCCATGTCTCCCCATCACACACCCCGATCTCCTCAACGCACCCTCCGGTTTCCGCACTCAGTTGTATGTACGAGTTCAGCTTTAAAAGCCGTTTCATAACTCGTGATGAAGTGACAACAGGAGGTAAGAATGAGCCATTATAATCGAGATATTACAAGCCAGACGTTTCCACACAGGTATTTTATACTATATCTGTTAAAGGTGGTGAGGGATGAAGCTGTGGTGAGTAAGGATAAAGACAGACATACAGAGCTGCTAGTGATGTGTTACTTATTGAAGGAGTGTTTGTGATGTGGTCAAATAGGGTTTCCTTTCCCGTGTAGATGGTTTCTTTCCTTCCTTCCTACCTCTTCACTTCTTCATCTCACCCTATTCACCGTCTAGGGCCTCGGCTCCTGCAATCAATCCACATTTATGTTTACATTGTCACGCTGATGTGACTCCCAAGAGGGATGACTTTCTCATCAACACTCAGTTTCTTTCCTTCCCACAACTTGTATATGCAATATTTTTCAGTAATCAGACATATACCATGCAATAATTACACGCACAACGTTCTTTCATTTCTTCTATAAACTCCATCTTGTGTAGTATCGTTGTATTTGTCTCTTCCATGACTCATCCTGTTCAAACGTAACAAAGATACATTCCTGGAGTCCTAGAAGACATGGCCTCCATTGCTCGTCACATACTCTGCCTCTGACTAACTTACTGTATCAATTTCCATCTCCTTGAACTCTGTTTCTTCCTATTTCCATCTTCTCAGTTGCTTCCATCTTTGATCTGCCAGTTTCGCCTTTTTTTTTTCAATTATTTTTTAAAATCTGCCTCATGCCATTCGCATCACTAACTAAACCTTCCTCTCTCTCTCTCTCTCTCGGCTTTTTTCCTGATTTCATCTTAAAAGAAGAGTAAATAAGGGTCATAATAGTGCACCTCGTCAAAAAAGCACCATAATTGGTGGGATCGAAGAGAGAAGCCTTCTGGACCATTTTCGATATGGAACCATCCAGTAATCGACCTGTGACGTCATTGACGGTCATCTTTAGTCAGTCATTACCAAAAAGCCTTTGGTGTCTGCTCTTATATTTAGAAGATCAAAGTTTTTAATAATATGAAACCAGCTACTTCTTGGGTTTTATTTTATAATACATAAGTTATGCGCGCTCTCTAGAATTGAAGCAAGATGCCCTCCATCGAGCAACTTTACCAACAGCTTAAGGAAGAATTGAGGTTGGCGAATTTGGAAATTAGGCGATTGACCGAGGAAAACAAGAAGATTCGTAGTCCTCCTGTTTTGAGTCCTCAGGTCAAGAAGGGAAACTGGTCAGTGGCTGGACAGCAGGGAAAGAAGTTGACGATTAAGAAGACGAATGGAAAGGTAGAAACGATGAAGAAGAAAGAGACTGCCGTGGAAACTGTTGTGGAAACATCCAATACATTCTCAGTGCTACCCGACGAATGTGAGTTGACTACTGGGAACGACACGACGAAAGACATTAAGGAAGGTAAGAATATTGTTGTTGTTGGGGATAGCCAAGTTAGGTATATGGATAGGGCGTTCTGCTTGAAGGACAGGAGTAGGAGACAGAGAGTTTGCTTTCCTGGGGCTGGGATGGAGGATATTGTTAGCCGTCTGGATGACATCATGAGAGGTAATGGGAGCAATCCTATTATCTGTCTCAGTGCTGGAGGCAACGATGTTGGCAGACGTAGGAGTGAGGACCTGATTAGCAGGTATAGGTCAGCAATAGAAATAATTAGAAGTAAGGGTGGGAACCCTCTCATATGTGGTATTTTGCCAAGGAGGGGAGTTGGAAGTGAATGGTTGTCCAGGGCAATTGGTGTCAATTGCTGGCTGAACAAATACTGTAAGGAAAATGCGGTAACATTCATTGACAACTGGGACCTCTTCTATGGCAGAAATGACATGTATGCTAGGGATGGGGTTCACTTATCTAGGTGTGGGGTGGAAGCACTGGCAACTGCAGTGGAGGGAGCAGTTAGGACTTTAAACTAGGAATAGTTAGTGGTATGGGTTTTGGCAGGAAAACAGTGAAGTCCCAGTGTAGTAATATTACGAGTTCTAGGGAAACTAGTAATAATAAGAACGAGATAGATATTGAAAAGCCAGGGACCTTGGGTGATAAGGACAGTAATAGGTTTAGTAGGAAAATAGAAATGAGCAGGAAGGGTAAAGAGAAAGGAGAGTCTTTCAATGTTTATTATGCTAATTGCCGTAGTGCTAGGAATAAGATGGACGAGTTGAGATTAGTTGCTAGTGTAGGTAACATTGATGTATTTGCCTTAACTGAGACGTGGTTTAATTCAAAAAGTCGGGACATGCCTGCGGAATGTCATATTCAGGGTTTTAAATTGTTCCAAGAAGATAGAAGTATTGGGGGGGGGGGGGCGGCCTGGCATTGTATGTCCGAGATCGCTTGAACTGTTGCATAAAAACGGGTATTAAGTCTGAAGTAACACATACAGAGTCTGTTTGGATAGAATTTTCAGAGGGGCATGAAAAACTGATTTTAGGAGTGATATACCGTCCCCCTAACTTAGATAGGGACCAAGGGAAACTACTATGGGAGGAAATTGTTAAGGCCACAAGGCACGATAATGTAGTAATTCTAGGAGACTTTAACTTTAGTCATGTTGATTGGAATTTCTTGACTGGGAATTTAGAATCGTACGACTTCTTAGAAGTATTTCAGGATTGTTTTTTGAAGCAGTTTGTGACAGAACCTACAAGGGGAAATAACCTGCTTGACTTAGTTATGGCAAACAATGAATCCCTTGTTAATAATTTAGAAATTTCAGAGGAACTGGGTGCTAGCGACCACAAATCAATTACATTTAGCATTGAATGGAAGTACGATAGTAGCGATAACTCAGTAACAGTCCCAGATTTTCGCTTAGCAGATTACGATGGGCTTAGAGAACACTTATCATCTGTTGACTGGGGTAACGAAGAGAGCTATCAATATGACAGTTTTCTGAACACTATACATGCTGCTCAAAGAGCGTTTATCCCATATAAAGAAATTAGATCAAATAGAAATGACCCAAAATGGATGAATAATAGGCTCAAATATCTACTAGGGCATAAGAAAGGAATTTATAGGCGTATCAAAAGAGGTGAGGGTCATCTTATGAATCAGTATATTGACATTAAGAGGGACATTAAAAAGGGGATAAGAAAAGCTAAAAGGGACTATGAAATTAAAGTTGCTAGGGATTCTAAAACTAACCCAAAAAGTTTTTTCCAGGTCTATAGAACAAAAGTTAGAGATAAGATAGGTCCCCTTAAAAATAACTATGGGCACCTTACTGACAATGAGAATGAAATGTGCTTGATTTTAAATAATTATTTTCTCTCAGTTTTTACACAGGAAGACACTAACAATATTCCAGTAATTAATTTTTACAGTGGGCTAGAAGAAGATAAATTATGTAACATCACAGTCACTAGTGAGATGGTTGTGAGGCAGATAGACAGACTGAAGCAAAATAAGTCGCCGGGTCCTGATGAGGTTTTTTCAAGGGTTCTTAAGGAATGCAAAATGGAACTCTGTGAACCATTAACTAATATTTTTAATTTATCTCTTCAAACAGGTGTAGTGTCTGATATGTGGAAGATGGCTAATGTAATTCCTATTTTTAAAACAGGGGACAAGTCGTTACCGTCAAATTACCGCCCAATAAGCCTGACCTCAATTGTAGGCAAATTACTAGAGTCAATTATAGCTGAGATTATAAGAAGCCATCTCGATAAGCATAGCTTGATTAATGATACTCAGCATGGATTCACAAGAGGCCGGTCTTGTCTAACTAATTTATTAACTTTCTTCAGTAAAGCTTTTGAGGCTGTTGACCACAATAAAGAATTTGATATTATTTACTTAGATTTTAGTAAGGCTTTTGATAGAGTTCCGCACCATAGACTGTTAAAGAAAGTGGCAGCTCATGGCATTGGGGGAAAAGTGCTCTCGTGGATCGAGTCATGGCTCACTGACAGGAAGCAGAGAGTGTCCATAAATGGGGTTAAATCCGAGTGGGGATCTGTAACAAGTGGCGTTCCACAGGGATCAGTCTTGGGCCCGTTGTTATTTATAATATATATCAATGATCTTGATGAGGGAATTACTAGTGATATGAGCAAATTCGCCGATGACACAAAGATAGGTAGGATAATTGATTCAAACGTAGATGTTAGGGAACTTCAGGAGGATTTAAACAAACTCTATTCTTGGTCAGAAAAGTGGCAGATGCAGTTCAATGTAGATAAATGCAAGGTTCTGAAGCTTGGGAGTGCCCATAACCCTAGTACTTATAAATTAAATGATGTAGAACTTAGCCATACAGATTACGAAAAGGACTTGGGGGTTATGGTGAGCAGCAACCTTAAACCAAGACAGCAATGCCTAAGCGTACGTAATAAGGCAAATAGATTACTGGGATTTATATCAAGAAGTGTAAGCAACAGAAGTCCAGAGGTCATACTGCAGCTTTATACATCATTAGTAAGGCCTCACCTTGATTATGCAGCTCAGTTCTGGTCTCCGTATTACAAAATGGACATAAATTCGTTAGAAAACATTCAGCGTAGGATGACTAAATTAATACATAGCATCAGAAATCTTCCTTATGAAGAAAGATTGAAGACTCTTAAGTTACATTCACTTGTTAGACGAAGAATGAGAGGAGACCTGATCGAAGTGTATAAGTGGAAGATAGGTATTAATAAAGGGGATATTAATAAGGTCTTGAGGATGTCTCTCCAAGAGAGAACGCGCAGTAATGGATTTAAATTAGATAAGTTTAGATTTAGAAAGGACATCGGAAAGTATTGGTTTGGAAATAGGGTAGTTGATGAGTGGAACAGTCTACCTAGTTGGGTTATTGAGGCTGGGACTTTGGGTAGTTTCAAATCTAGGTTGGATAAGTACATGAGTGGGATGGGTTGGATTTGAGTGGGACTTTCACATCAGAGCTTATTTCTTGGGTGGCATTGAAAATTGGGTAGGGCAAATGTTTTGTTAGTGGGATGAATTGTAAAGGACCTGCCTGGTGTGGGCCGGCAGGCCTCCTGCGGTGTTCCTCCTTTCTTATGTTCTTATGTTCTTATTAATAATGTTATTCATTCATAATTAGTATATATAATGAATTCTTGTTAAAAATTCTTAACGATTACCTATGCATGTTTCTTAATTCCTAATACCAGGTGTGCATGTTCTAGTATAGCAGTGTTGGTGGTGGACATAATAAGCGTTTATTATTCCTAACAAATATGAACAAAAAACCTAAATGTGACAGTACTGAACAAAATCCAGTAATATATTTGGCTTTGTTTTTTGTCAGGAGGAAACTTGAGAATGCCAGCAGTGTTCAGGGGAAACACAGCGTCCAGATGATGGATTATGCTGTCACTTCTTGGCAGAGAAACTGATAAAATTCCATTATTAACGATAGAATGGATGAAGGAAATGGTACACGAAATACATTATCAGAAAGCAAAGCACAGTGGCACAAGTCATGTGTTAACATATTCTGCCATAATATCATTAAAATGGCATTGAAGAGGAAAATGTCGTTGATTCTCCTTCTGAGTCTTCAACTTCCAAGACAAGACAGAGCGATCAGTCTGCACACAGAGAAACCTTGACACCAAGCGGGGCGGGCAAGGAAATGTGCTCTAAAATTACACGATAAAGGTTACTAGCAAAGTTGAGTGGCGGAGATATGGTGGCCATTGATAATGTTTATCATGCAAGATGCTGAAATAAACAACAGAGTAGCAGAATCACATCCTCTCAACACTGCTAGTCGCAGACTGAATCTTAGGTTAGGTAAGATTCCTCAGGAAACAGGACAAGTGAATCTCTGGGATTTAGTGTTTCATACTTTTATGACAAGTCTATATGTACGTTGTATGGTGTGTGTATTAAGTAGAATATATATTTTAATTATGAAAGTAAATATTGCTTAAGCAATCTGAATTCGGGTAATATTAACCTTTGTTGATATTATTTGTTCCCGGGGCTAAATAAAAAAAATGAATATATGTTATGTCGCTCGGGAACGATCTCTGAATAGGCTTTCATTTACACAAATTTCAAGCGAAGCAAGATACCGTTATTAAGCTGTGAAAATTGCTCGTAAACCGCATTTTAGTGCCATCTGTTGGTCACTTTTATCGCTAGTTTGTTCATCACGCCCTCGAGTTTCTCCTGAAAAGGAATAATGGACCTTACTGAAGGTGCCCCAAGGCACAAATTCCCTTCACTTCACACACAACACCAACCGCCAAGAAAAAAACATCTTTTAAATTCGATCTAATGGACGTCATTCAACATTAATGAACAGCTGTTCACTGTAAATGAACTAATTCCCGGAAACGTGAAGGTCAGGATGCTGTCGAGTGTCTCACAGCAGCAAGTTATAATACTATTGTTAAGAAAGAAGAACGTCTTTATCAAGTTCTTTTTAGTTTGTTTGAAAAATATTTCATGGATGAACTTAGGTATATCCACAGTGTGCGGCTACCCTGATCCATGTGACGGTGGATGTGTAACTTACACATCCATCATGCAAAATGGTCTTTATACATGAGGTAGTCAGGTCTCCTTTCTCTGTCAGACTTTGGATAGTCAGTGACAACATCGTCAATTCTCGAAGACAAATCAGGTGATGTGGAAAGGGCAGAATTGCGAATAGGCAATCTAGACATATATGACGCGTGAATCTTCTCAAGTGCTGGAGTCTGCCCACTCAATATATTTCCTAAGATGTGTACCCTAGTATGATAACCAAGAAATAAATGAATATGACAGTCTACTGAAGTAGATTTTAAAAAAAAAATGTACTCAATTTTATTTTAGAAAATTGGTAATAGAGCCAAGCTTCACTTCCAGTTAGGCTAGGAGTCATAGGTGTCCGCCAAGGTATCATATACAGTACGCCATGCACTCCTGTTTTCGTGTGTGGCTTCGAGTGAACATGAAGCAGCGGTTCTTCATGATCGTTCCAGTGGCAACGTTGAGGTTCATGATCCAAATTTCATTAATGAAGCCAAGGACTGGAATACTCTGATAATGTCCTCAGCCAGATCAAGTTTTCCCACTAACCATTCGCTCTGGGAAAACCTAACATGAATTGAGTGTGTCGCATGAAAGGATAGAGCTTTCCTTTCTGGCAGTGAGAACTGTTCATGAAGGAACTATCTGGTGGTTCTTCTTAATTTCTCTCTTGACACACACCTTGATACTCAATTCATATTGGTGTTGCTCCTTGATTTCTGCACCTATTCTCACTGAATACAGGAGTGTCTGGAGAGATGGCAAGCAGATTGTGTGGGACTACGCGTGAGCATCAACACTGCGGGGCCCAGGAGCTGTGACTCGACCCGTGCAACCACAACTAGGTGAGTACTGGCTTACACGTATCTCCAATTCAGGGAATCAGATCTGCATCTACACATTTGAATTTCACTCACCACAGTCGTCGAGCTTTTGGCACTTTTTTGAACGCTTATATCTCCGCTAGTGAGAGTTATGGAAGCGTTAGGGCCATGCCAGGATGCTAGGAATGGGCACAAGAACATGCCAATTGTTCCAAGAACAATTCGCATGTTCTTGTCGTTGGTATCCATGATAGGTGCCCAAACCGGGTGTCAAAGCTTGGTTTCAAAGATCAGTGTGCATGATGGTTATCCAGGTTTAATGTCCAAGAATGGTGTTCGAGGTGGGTGTCCAAATCTGGTATTCAAGCTAAGTATCCAAGCTTAATATCCAAGCTTGGTGATCAAGCTGTTATATCTTAATAAAGGTTTCCATGTGTCTGTATTATGCTTACATTATTAACATTATTATTATTATTATTATACGATGTTAAAAAATAAATTAAACAACGAAATAATATGAAAGACGATTTAACCATGAAAAGCGGAGCCGCTGAAATATTATTCAGAATATCATGACGCAAGATTTATTTATACGTGGCCACTTAATTACAACCCTAACATATTATCCAGCGAAAATACTTCCATATTAGTTTCCATATTTACGCCAAAAAGAAAAACAGGCATTTATATAATTAATTATTAATCGCTCTATTTAAAAAAAAATATGTATAATATTTCAGTCTGGATCATCAGTAAACAAGATTATTGAAAAACTGTATCAGGGGAAAGTTAATTAATTTAGTTGGGTTATTTGTGTTTAAATCTTTTGACAACTGGAGGGTCGTTCAGGCTGCATATCGCATATATATCGCCAGTCAGGGATATTCTTCCCCCCCCACCATCCCGTAAAATACGTATTACAGTAAACTCATAGCTTATGATCTTTGAGGTATATATAAATACCTCTCTGGGCATATACCGGTGAGAGAATTATTAACTAAATTAGAGTGGTAAATAAGAGTTAGAAATCGTAATAACACGGTTGTAAACAAGCCACGGAACGGATGGGGTTAGAACCCATGGCGGTTGAGTCGTAAAACTCCGGGTCAGTTTTGTGGTTAGAGTTAAAACACAAAACATTATCCTCGAGTCCCGCATCTAAAAACAACCGAGTAAGAAGATATTGGAAAGGTCTGGTTTAGCTGTAAAGTTGTCCATTTGTGTAGCCAAGTGCGATGCAGCATTACTGAAGTTAACATTGTGGGTAGTTAAGAGCCTACTGCAGTGCCTACCTTTTCAGTTATTAACGAGATCAGGTTCTGTATCTTAGTTTAGCGATAATTTATTTCCCATAGGGAGATTTGCAAATGGTCAGAAGAGGAACCTAACCTTGCGGAATGCAATACAAATCATCCTAAATTAATTTAACTTATTTTGCCATCAGTAGAAATGCAAAAGGCGCTTTTATTTATGTTCGGTACGACTGGCCAAGCGGGCTGCATGATTCAATATTTACTGATGATAGATCCAGATTCCATGCATTCTACTGAACGTTCCGCATTTTACTCCTCTCCCCCGCAAAAAAAAAAAAAAATACGTGGGTATAAATATTTTGCTTACATCTTAAAATATTTAACAATGTATCATTTCACAAAAAAAAATTAACCCAGTATTAACTCTTATAATCTTAGGTTCTTCATCAATAACTCAATATAAATTCTCAAATTATATGAATTTCTCCAATTTTTTTTTTATATTTACGTCATAATAAATTTACCGTGATGTAAAAACGATAGAAATCTAATAATTAATTACAAAAAAAAAATGTCTTGTTGGTATTCTCGAAGAGGAACTTCAAGAGTTGACCTGTTTTTTTTTTCTTTTTTTTTTTCCTTATTCCAACTAATAGTTTTTATTTTACTCACAACTCGAGAACGCCTCAGCCAGTCGGCTTCAGAATTCCAGCACTTGTGCACGGTCACTAAGACTACAAATATATATATATATATATATATATATATATATATATATATATTTATTTATTTCAACAAGTCGGTCGTCTCCCACCGAGGCAGGGTGACCCAAAAAAGAAAGAAAATCCCCAAAAAGGAAATACTTTCATCATCATTCAACACTTTCACCACACTCACACATTATCACTGCTTTTGCAGAGGTGCTCAGAATACAACAGTTTAGAAGCATATACGTATAAAGATACGTATAAAGATACGTATAAAGATACACAACATATCCCTCCATATATATATATATATATATATATATATATATATATATATATATATATATATATATATATATATATATATATATATTAGTCTAATGAAGAATAATCAGTATACATATATACCAGGCCATTTCAAATGGTAATTTTTTCCTTTCTTTTTTTTAGATTTCCCTTTTTGTTGCAAGTATTTTATATCCACATCGAACAATGAGTGCAGGTAGAGAGAAAAGTGAGCGAGACGGAGCTGAGATGTTTCGCCAGGAGCAACACAACACAGTGAAGCACAGATAAAGATTTGTTGGAAAACTTCAAAATCGTTTAAAGACAAGAGGAAGCAAGTGTGTCCGTGTAAATGGTTCACACTTTGAGTATTCTAGATAGTATCGAAAAATAAAAAGAGATAGAAAATGAGATATGTATGTGTGGAAAATACTGTATATTTTCCGGAAATACGATAATTTATAGGTAAATAGATGCCCTATATTTGAGTGGGAGGGGTTGGATTTGAGAGGGACTTGCACATCGGAGCTTGTTTCTTGGGTGGCATTGAAAATTGGGTTGGTCAAATGTTGTTAGTGGGATGAATTGTAAAGGACCTGCCTAGTATGGGCCAACAGGCCTGCTGCAGTGTTCCTCCTTTCTTATGTTCTTATTTAATGAAAGTGTATTTTTAAAAAGAGGACAGTCGCCATTGTTAATTTGAATTGGATACAACGTTAGTGTAATGGGAAGGAATTTTCGTGCTCTCGAGGCTAAAATTGGGCTGACACCTCTCAAATAGGAGGCGAAATTGTTGGATGTGCATTCCTGCATAACTTGAAATATCAGGCGACTGGACAAGACAGCTCCAGGAACCTCAGATAAGTCTGTTATGTTATAACTCTGGCCAGTTGTTATTTTCATGTATAGACAGTGAGGTTTTCTGAGTATGATACAACTTAATCTCCAGTCAAATTGGTGTTATGATTAAGATATATTCTCCTTCTGTTACATAAATGTGTATTTATATATAATCATTTTTTAATTTAATATACAGTCCACAAATTTATATATTTACCAGCATTCCTGGTGATGTATATTTCATTTAATTAATAGGTCCAGAGCAACTTGTGGATATGACAGTTGTAGGTATCGAAGGGGGACATTTTTTGCGACCTAGGTGTCCCAAATTCCTACTTGTCTAACTGATAAATAATAATTATCTATGTTCATTTACTGTTATGTATATAATGATACATCCAAGTAAATGCAATTTTCCACAGTATGTGTGTATATGTATGTTTGTATATTTTGACAACAGACGAGAAACAGAACTGCGATTATTTCGATTCCTTCACTGGGACCCTCCTCAACTTAGAAAATGGGAAGAACAAAGTAAATGGAGAAATCTGTATGAAATTGAGATGAGGTTACATGGCCACCTGACTCCCATACATCAGCCTTCTTAAGAACTGCACCCAGGGCCACCCAGGGCCACCAACGACCACCCGTCTTACCGCCATAAATCTACACTGATCCCTGGAAGTGCAAGTTACTGCTTATTTTATTTTTAATAATATATTTTTTGGGATTCCGTATACACCTTTCTTCGATTTTTTTTTTTTTGCATCTTGATACATTTGTGTGTTTGCCAACTGCGATTTTTGCCTGGTTCTTACTCTCCTGACTAACTCAGAGTAATGGCTGTGTGTTGCCGACGATGTAATTCTGCTCTGCTCCACTCGACCTTGAACTGGATAATGGTATTGTTGGCGAGGCGGCCACTGCCGTAGACTTACACACAGCCAAGAGTCTTATTTTTCCTCAATTTGATTTCAGGAAAAGCTCAATGATTGCAAAGTAGCTTTTAAACAGCTGTATAAAATGAAAAATAGCTTTTCCGTCTAAAAAATGTACTAATTTATCATAAAATTTATAAACTGTTAACATACAGTACGTATTTGTATGTTTAGATTTCAAAAATTAAACCATTTGTTAAACGGGTATAAATCTTACTAGGTTATGCCGGGGTTTTAATTTAATAAGTCGTAGAAGTGTGAAGCAGCCTCGGGACACTCACATCATTATATCTATTGTTGGGGCTGTAATATCTGTCCTTTTGGCTAATAAATTATTGATGCTACTGATGAAACGACGATAAAGAAAAAGATATTGACAACTGAAGTATTTAACAAGATTTAGATTTTAGATTTTGCCACCGAAGTGGCTAGTTTATTGTGCACCCCATATCCATCCTGTGGACGGTAGCGCGAGAGCATATGGATACACAAAAGGCCTAGGAACTAGGCCCCAAAGGGTTAACAGGAATACATATGGATTTATATCTACATATCTATAGTTCACTTATCTGTTACAAGCAAATTTAGGAAATTTGCTTAGTATATCTGGTATCTTATTTTCATTAATAAGATATCTTGACATGTCACATAGGTTATTATACTGTCTGTCTCTGTATTCCTCAATAAGTGGACAATTAAGCACATAGTGTTCAAGAGAGTGACCATATGCCTGATCACATAATTTACATTTAGTTTGATCATCATCTGTGTGTCTCCCAAACTGCCAGAAGTACTTGTAACCAAGCCTAAGCCTGGCCACTACAACATCAGTCAGTCTGTTCACATTGCAAGTTGCTCCATACACATACTTATCTACGTTCATGTTATCATAGTGGGTTATAGATCTACTCAGGCTTCTAACTGCATTCCTATAACAATCATTTTCATTATTTACTTCTCTCCTAATATTATTCCTAATGCTAGACACAGTTATACCTAAGTTATATTCTACATTCTCCTTCTCGATACTCTTCTTGGCTAACATATCAACTTTATCATGAAGGAGTAATCCAATGTGTGATGGGATCCATAGCAATTGTACATTAATTCCTTTGTCCCTAATTTTTGAGTATCTATACCTGGCTTCCCCAATGAGCACAACGATCTTATTTGGGACAGAAGCCTTTATTCTGTGGAATCCAAGACAAGTTCTTATTGTGTAGGTAGTATGAGAGAGTGTTGTGAGTGGGTTTCTCCCATTCTCGTGATACATACTCAAACCAGCAGTGAATTACCGTGCTTTACCATACAGCGCTTTATGAACTAGTGCTGTTATGTTAAAGAGTGATTCTTCAGCAGCGCTGTAAAGATAGTCTGAGCCGATTTTACAGGATACATGCAGTAACGTCTCGCGAAATCGTAATAACAAGATCGTAAACAAATCACTGTATTTTAGAACTCACTCGCCATGGGTTCAAACCCCACCCGTTCCCTGATTTACTGTGAATGTTTAATAATAAAAAAAATGTTCAGCTATACAATCTTCTTGCTGCTGTAATAAGAAATAATTGCGTTTGTGTTTTTGTTTGATTTTCGTGCAGTATCACAAAAATGGTCAAACGTGAGCACTCAAAAATTCTCTAGTACCCTAAATACAATAATATCTTTTATTATTGTATCTTCGCGTCATTTTGCAAAACATGTTAATATTATTAGTGTTGTTGTTGTACGAAGATATATGATTCCTAGCTTTACACATTTTTTATAGTTTTATGCAACCTGATCTAATTTAACCAATCTTAGCACATATATATATATATATATATATATATATATATATATATATATATATATATATATATATATATATATATATATATATATATATATATATATATATATATATATATATATATATATATATATATATATATATATATATATATATATATATATATATATATATATATATATATATATATATATATATATATATTATATATATATTATATATATATATATATATATATATATATATATATATATATATATATATATATATATATATATATATATATATATATAATAAGGAACGTTCAGAAATGAACACTGGATAATGCGCAGGAAAACCAACAACTACTTAAAATTAGGGCATGTGTACTTTATTCTGCCATTCCTTAGATCATGAGAATATCAGACAGTGGTCACTGAGTCAGTGTGACAGTGTAATGAGTAACAGTGCTGCTGAATAATCTCTGTTTTATTTATATCGAAAGGAATTTATTTTGGCATTATTTTTACTGAAGTCACTCTTACGTCCTGGCACTGCTGTTGATGTGACTTGCATTGATGAGATAATTTAAGCTTCACAACTTCTATATAATTCATCACAGAGTACGTAAATGTCTTTATTATATGAGATGACTTTATTATATGAAGCGCTAAATCCGAGTGGGTCATTCATCGTAGAGTGGTAGAAGCTCGATGCTATGACCGCAAGTCACTAGACAGTCAATTCTACTCTGGCAGTCAGTCTTGCCGGTTACACGGCATAAAGATGCACTCCATCATGAATTTTGTATGTGTAGTAATGCCGCTGTAAAGTACTATGATGATGAACGAGGAAGACACATGTTCAACAGTTGGGTGATGGACTGATTACATTGTCTTCACAACTCGACTGCTTCTGCTGACTTCTCTACTCGACTGAGGAAGCCTCCTGTATAGGTGAACGTCTAGGAATAGAGATGCCTAACTGTTGCATATGTGTCTTATTTATCCACTTGTCTATATTGTATACCATTATCATATTCATCCAGTTGGGTGTCTTTATTGTTAGAACGTTTCGCCAGTCGAATGCAGAGAAGAATAAATATGAAAACAGTATTGGAGGGGTAAAGATGTTATCAGTCCATCAGCTTCGTATTATCAGTTTTTGAGGCGGTCAGTCCCTCTGCTTGGAGAAGAGTTCAGTTTCATAGTATGGAACAATATGAAACGGGGACAGTCATAGTCTCAGTAAAAAAGAGAGCGGGGTACAGACGAAGAATAGCACTGGAGAGCAGTGTCAGAGCAGTGTCTTAAGTCGTAAAAATAATGCCAGGGCTTAACCCAGCAGCGGTGCGCCGAGGGCAAGAGACGAGGATATCACAGGCTAGGACAGCACAGGCGAGGAGAACACAGACTAGGATAACACAGGCGAGGATAACACAGGCTAGGACAACACAGGCTAGGACAACACAGGCTAGGGCAACACAGACTAGGACAACACAGGCGATGACAACACGGATGAGAGCAGCACAGCAGTGATGATGGTGACAGGCGCTGTAGCTTAGCAGGGTATTTCACAAGGCTGTGGAGTGGCGATATGGAAACTTGTTCATGGTTGAAGGGTTGAGGATCCATTTATGAGGCTTATGAAGGTGGTTGGTATAGGTCTGAGGGGATGCCATTCTTGTTGACGTGTGTTTTAATGAAATCAAGTACTTGGTTAGTTGAGATGTAGGGAGGACCGCAAGCTAATTTTACTGTACAACTGCAGTCTTGTGTGTAGTTCCCTGGAGTATATGATGTTACTATAGGAGAGGTTTTCTTTCGTTTCAAGTCCGGAGAAATGGTCATTAGCCTTTTCGTTATCTAGGCTAGCGATGACAGGTTTTTAAATTCATTTTGCTAGTGGGTAACGGCTCACGAAGCCTTTGGCCTCTTCAGCCGTTGTATTTCTGGGAGTGAGGTGTCAGTAGTGGTACTGGGTAGACAGTCGTGGAATTTTGTAGTCCTGGGACTGAAGGGCCAGTAGTGGATGCAGACATGGTACGGTACATTCTTCATGAGTATTTGAAGAATGCACCAGGTAATTTTCTTATTTCTACAAGAAATCGTTGGCTGATGTTAAATAATTGTTTTACAGGTTACTCAGACGTGAAAATCCCAACACAGGCTTGAACAGCTCGTAACCAGAAAAACTTCAAACACAGACTGAAGACATATCTTTGTTTCTGATTCAGGCGCACTCAACCTCCGCAAAATGTTGACTCATCTGCTACAACACAGATTTGGATCAGGACCTGGACTGAAGACTGAGACAAAGCCTGTGGTGGTGGACGTAGGTGGTGAAAACGTCCCAGCGTGACGCAGAAAGAGTTAATCAATGAGGGATCTCACATTGTGCTTACTTGAAAATCTGATGTGTGTACATAAGTCATTATGAAGGAAGTTATGATACAGATAAGAGAATATAGCACAAGGAAATGAGAGAGATGTGGTGTAGTGGGTAATCACTGATGCATCAGCCAAATGCTGCGCTTGTCACTGACCTTCCTCAACAGGTTATCAAATATTAAGAGAAAACAAGAGTTTCTTAAGGGAAGCGTTATTGTTTTTAGTGCTGCTGGTGACTCGTGGCAGTGCGTTGAGTGGCTGGGGCGAGAATCTGTGTGCAGGTCCTACCTCAGTCCTCGTCTGATCGGTGCCTCGCGCGAGTACCTCCCTCCCACCGTCCCCCACAACCTCCTGTCACTCTGTATTGCTGTCTTCCCATTGCCTCACTGTTGTGTGTATCCTAGAAGCTGTTTAGTGTTCTACACCTGTCGTTCTTTTTTGTTTGCTGTCGATGCATTTTAGCGAGTGTTTCGGTATTTAGAGAATTCTGGGCTTTCAACGTGTTGTTAAGACAGCACTGCTCAGTAAGTTAAGAAAATATAGTAAAAAAAAAAAAACAGTAATAATAATCATTATCTAAACAATTTCATTGCAAGAAGATACAGCTTCCTAGTTATGACTTAACGTATTTACGTATTAAAAATAACAATAATAACTTTGAAAGAAGACACCAAAGTCATGTACTTACCAAATTTACCTACTGCAGTTAACTCTGTCAATGCAAAGTGTTAAGGAGGCTTCACAAAAATTAGTGTGTGAGGTGTGTGTGGGAGAGATGCGTGCGGCAGGGTAATGGACCTTCCCTCTACAACATGACAGCTATACATACAACAGAACTGCAGGCACGACTTGTGTGGTTCTCTTTAGCCTGTGAAATATATTTTACCTTGGTAGATCTGACCTGAAGGAAAGGACATCAGTTGTTAGTCGAGCTCAATACAAAGTACCGATACATATTTAGTACGCAGATAGACTCGACAAGTTAACACTTTCCCTGGATATAATTACATACAAAAACTGCGGTTCTGTAAACTCATGTAATCTTGAAGAATCCACCCTGAAACAAAAGCCGCAAATCAATAGCTGTCAGAGAGTTTAGGGGCTGAAAATCTCAAGAATATATCTATCAATGCGAAGTGATTAAATAAACAGACATTAGCCGGCGAGGAGCAATAGTCTAAAACACCTGACGAGTCAGCTGGAACTTGTGCAACATTAAGAATTTTGTCTCTGTTGAGGGCCTGTTCTTCAGGTCCAGGGTTGTGTAATAAATTCCAAACCTGCTCCTCTCATTTATGGGCAGCATTATAAATTGAGATTCTATTCAGGGAAATGTTTTTACGACTTCAAGAGCTAGCCTCCTAGTTAAGACCTTCACAAAGAACTGAAGAACTACAGAAAGGATTCAAGGCGTACAGCAGAGATTTAAGACTTTAATCAAATAAAATATATTTCTTTGGATTAGACAGCTTATAACTGGTGCTATAAGACTTACCCTTTGACTTCCTTCGAATTTCAAGTCTCAAATACATGTTGAAGACCAAATACGTTGTTTTGAAAACTACGATATATATTAAAGACCTGTTCTAGATTTATAACCTCATTCACGGATCCAAGACTTAATGGATGGTTTTAAGACCAGCTTCATGAATTCTAGTCTTTATTAAATTACGGCTTACTTTACGGATTAAAGATAAATCTCAAAGCATTAAAAGTCTGCTTTGCGATCTCTAAGCTAATATAGTGTATTCAGGAATTAATCGTGGTAATTATAATGCTTAGCAAATTGCAAGCTTGAAACAGAGTCCAGGGCCCGCAAATCCTGTGCATATTTTGTGAACCTAGAGAGCCTTGTCCTCAGAGCTCTAGAGCAAACCTCTGCTAACTAAAATTTCCCCTAGCTTAATGATCAACATTGTGTGGAAGATACAGTTGCGCGGATGATGCTTCCCACACGCCCATATCAACCCACAACACGCCCATACCCGCCCACAACACGCCCATACCAGCCCACAACACCCCCACTGACACACACCTAAAAAGGTGTACTGGTGAGTATTGCAATATGAACTTCTTCTTCATATGCGTCGAGTGGAACTCTATGTAAATTTTCTGTATTCTTGTTTTAAAAAAAAATAAAAAATAAAACATTGTATGAACATAAATATGCTAAACAGTATCAATAATAGTTATATTTGAGAATGTTGAAAAAATGTATTATTGTTTACATTTCAAAAATTATATAACGTAGACATTTTTTGTCAACCATATTTACTCCCAGTGAAAAATTGTACATTTGCAAAGCTCAGCAATTGTAAGATCTTGGCCAGACAGTAATGTGTCGTCCCCAGGAGATCGGAAAAAAACATGGTCTGTGAAGGAAGAGAATCAAGTGTTCTGAAAGAGCAATTAGGTTCATATTCGTGTAAGCAACAGAAACCCAAGGTCTGTCACCTTCCTCGTCTAGTGTCTTAGTGTAACGAGCCTAGCATCCTAGTTCCCGTCCAGCCTCTGTTTATATGGTCCCCTCAAGGAAGGTTCCTTGACGTTGGTGAGGGGCTCTTGATTTAGGGAATTGGATCTGTGCTCCAGTTTCCCAAATTAAGCCTGAATGCCTTCCACATCACCCCCCAGGCGCTGTATAATCCTCTGGGTTTAGCGCTTCCCTCTTGATTATAATAATAATATTTATATGGTCCTGACTGGTCGCAGGTTCACTACTGTAAAACTCAGCTACGAGACTTACAATTAGGAATGTTTCTCAAATATCACTTTTGCTTCATGTTTGAGTCAAGAAACGTTTCAACCATTTCATACGATACATCAGTCATTGAAGACTGATGCCGTTCACGATTGTTTTATTTAAGTACAGCGTCTGAGGACAGATATTCAAATTCGATGTAGGAGCCCATCACCAGCAGCAACGAAATATAATGCAGTAATGTAAAAATAAAATGCTATACGATTTCGATATTAAAAGCGACTAAATGTCACCTCTACCAAAGCTGTTATATTTAGACCTATTATATTTGCTTTAAATTAGAATGTTAGGTTAGAACATACGAATGGAGGAACACCGCTGCAGGCCTACTGACCCTTACAAGGCATGTCCTTATCAAAACCACCTATGTATTTGTTACACTTGGTTGCGTAAGAGACCTATAAATTACATTTTAACCACAATTAGGCAAACTGCAAAAACTGGGTTGCAACGAGGTGGCTCAGCAAACAAATGGGAAATACTGATTTCTGACCCTGTATTTATCTCGTTGCGAGAACTGACTGCTGTTAAACTGGCCTAGTATGGCCCATGATCCTTTGGGCTTACGCAGGTCCCACTCTGCTTCACTCTTAGACATTACAGAAGTAAAATGCATATAACACTCATCAAATTTGGGCTTAGTGAATACTGATTTTTTTATATTTTGTTTTGTTAGACGAAGCTCTACTCGAACGAAATGTTGCCATAATAAACACATATTCTGCAGCGTTTGTTTTTTCTTCACTGTTATCAAAGAACGCCATTTTGATGCATGTTTTGTTTAAACTGATAAGAAAGCTTCACTTACAACCAGTGACATGACAAAATCAGCCAGGGTTAACAGAGACACAAGAAAATTATCCAGACGACACCCGAGTGTGACAAGATGTTCATAATGATGAATATGTCTTATTTTTGGAGGGTGAGTGAGCCAGCAGCCGAGCAACAATACATCTGATTTAGCGCTTAGTTTTGATGATGATAATAATAATAATGTGGAAAATTAAAATTACCTGGATGAACCTCATGAGATACATACCAGTAATTTGTAACAAAGATAATTAGTTCTTATCAGTTACAGACATGTAGGAATTTTAGGACATCCTAGGTCGCGAAAAATGTCCCCCTTCGAATGCCTACTACTCTCATATTTCCACAAGTCACTCTGGACCTATATTAATTCCAAATGAAATACATCACCAGTAATTCTGGTAAACTATTAATATAAATTATATGGACTGTATGTTAAATTGCGTTAATGAATACACAAATAACCCGCACATAAAAGAGAGAAGCTTACGACGACGTTTCGGTCCGACTTGGACCATTGACAAAGTCAGTGTGACTTTGTCAATGGTCCAAGTCGGACCGAAACGTCGTCGTAAGCTTCTCTCTTTTATGTGCGGGTTATTTGTGTATCGTTCCAGTCACGGTATTGTGCCTTTTTGTTATTTATTTGCGTTAATGAATACATATATTTATATATCAGAATTTATATTAATAACACTCACCAATTTGTTACTCACCAATTTGTCTGGAGATTACTTGGTGTGTCATACGCAACCCCCTGCCTAAAATATGAAGAAACTACTGGCCAGAAATTTCAACATATAAAGACATTACTTATCTGGGGGGTGGTGTACTTATTTTCTCTTTTCCCATCTAATTTCGGAGTCCTGTCCAATTGTTGGTTTCTCACATTCTGCAGGACTGCACCTACAACAATTTCTGCTCGTATTTGAGAGGTTTCAAATACAATTTAACCTCCAGAGCGACGAAAACTCTTCCGATTTTTACTAACGTCTGTCTTACCCAGTTCAAAATATGGCGTCTCCCTCTCGAAGCGACGCTAACACTCGCTGGTTCCTTTTTTATTCACAAATTAATTTTTATTAGCTACAATATGTTTCACTAATTTACATGCAAAATACACTGTATTTTCGAAATATATATAATATTTTCCACAAATAATAACACATCTAGGACTCTAAATCTGGACTAGCTAGTTCTGCTAGGCTCAGCATTCTAATGCTCTGTCGTAATACTTAGAATTGTGTAAACTCGGGAAAATATTTAATTGAAGAAATCATTACCATTAAGGAAGAAGAATACAGACACTAAGGAAACATTGTGACAAAACCTTTGAGTAATCACATGATAAGAATTTGAAAAATAATATAAGCAAAACCATGAATTATTGTAAGTTCAGTACTGCACTAGCCACAGTTGGTTTTCTCGTCAAAACAATACTGGAGGAAACTTTTAAGGAATCTCACAAAAGATATAGATGATACAAGCATATTCTTTGATGGTAGCATTCTCAAAGAAGGTTGATGGTAGCATTCTCAAAGAAGGTTGATGGTAGCATTCTCAAAGGTTGATGGTAGCATTCTCAAAGGTTGATGGTAGCATTCTCAAAGGTTGATGGTAGCATTCTCAAAGGTTGATGGTAGCATTCTCAGAGAAGGTTGATGGTAGCATTCTCAAAGGTTGATTGTAGCATTCTCAAAGGTTGATGGTAGTATTCTCAAAGGTTGATGGCAGCATTCTCAAAGAAGGTTGATGGTAGTATTCTCAAAGGAGGTTGATGGTAGCATTCTCAAAGAAGGTTGATGGTAGCATTCTCAAAGAAGGTTGATGGTAGTATTCTCAAAGGTTGATGGTAGCAAATAACAAAAAAAGCACAATACCGTGACTGGAACGATACACAAATAACCCGCACATAGAAGAGAGGAGCTTACGACGAAGTTTCGGTCCGACGTTTCGGTGTGACTTTGTAAATGGCCCAAGTTGGACCGAAAGTCGTCGTAAGCTCCTCTCTTCTATGTGCGGGTTATTTATGTATTGATGGTAGCAGTCTCAGAGAAGGTTGTAATGCCATATTCTTCAGTTTGAAAAATGTCGCCTCCGTTTTTAAGCAAACATGTAATTAAATATATTTAGGCATGTAACAACAAGTAGACCCCATTGTTAAGATAGACATGCATAGCATATCATTAGAGCAACGGAGACAGCAAGATGATGTGACAGATGATGCTGATGACCCAGGTAATTATACACTCTAAGGAGAAACAGGTATAGACGAAAAGTGATATCGTTCGTAAAAAGGGCCAAACTTACAAAGGATACGACATAATTCTGTTTAAAACCAAAGCCAAACAAAATACATCACCTAATGATAAAACTGTTTTATCTAGTTCGGTCTAGTGAAGATTTCACAAGATCAGGTAAATACAGAAAAACCCTTATCAGAAAACAGGACGCATTTGGTCAGTTCATTCCAGACGATGTACGTAAAGTGATACTGGAACCGAAGTAGAACCAAAAAGAATCAGATTCCAGAATGGTCCTCTTCTGTAACTGTAGCGGAGATACGACTGAGTTCGAGAGAGAGAGAGAGAGAGAGGTTGCTAACTTCAACATATTCTGGATTCTGCTATATGACTTGCAGAATTTTTTTATGAAAAAAACACAGCAACAAAAAAGCTTGTTTTAAATTTCCCAACAATCGCAAGATGAGCAACCGTACAGTCAGCGTTACTAGGTTTACTCTGTGCTCACCGGTTACTATTCTGAGTGTTATGAAAGTTCGGAGAAACGTCAGAAAACCGATGTTGAAATCTGCGTTCAGTAAAGCATTTCAGTAAATGGAAAAGACGTGAAATGAGATGTAACATTCGATTTTGGATAGTGAGTATTTCACATGTACTATGTGATATGTGAAAATCTCGTCTCTGCATGTTTCTCTTAATAACAAAATAATGTCATAATGCGCGTAAAATTCAGAGCAGACACAAATACAAGAATGTATTTGTATTTTTTTTTATATTGTAACGATGATTATGTTGATGTTCCTGTTATCTGTACAGCAAAGAACTGTAGTCTTTCAACACTGTATAAGTAAAAATAAACACATTCAGATAATTATACAATAATCTGTATTAATGTAGAGGTAAGGATCTTGCCAGGAAAGATTCGAGAAAAGTACGAAGGAGATTTTTAATGTAGAAGGTTCGAACATCCAGCATTTAGCAGCTATATGAGCGCGTTAGATACGAGCGAATGGAAACGATTGCTTTTGATGGCGTTGCGTGCTGTTGGAGTGTAAAAATAATAACATTTATGAAGGGATTCAAGGAAACCACTTAGCAAGACATGAATGAGTCCTGGAGGTGGGAAGTACAGTGCCTGCACTCCAGAGGAGTGGGGATGTTGCAGCACACAGGGTTATCTGAGCTGTGATATCAGCTTACTTCTGGCAAGACAGCGAGTGGATGTATAGTGGGGAATGTGTTTCCGCTTCTTTGGGTTAACCTTCCTCGGTGGAAGACGGCCAGAGTGTTAAAAAATAATATTCTCGCATAAATATTCCGCCCATTAACATTTTCCCTGGAGGTGTATTTTGGTAGTTGGATTTTAGCTGCATCCCACAGCTAGATTTTTAAAGAAGAAAACGTAATATATACAAATTGTAACTAAGAAATGTTGGCATTATATTAAAACAAATTAATATTAACCGATAACACCAGTCGTATTTGGCTATTTATAAATATAAATAATTCCTATAGATGTAATCCTAATTTACTGTTGACGGAGAGGCTATTTTAGGTGGACCTTTCCCTGCCCAGTTACATTAAACATGAAACCTGTTAATTCAAATCCTTAAAATAAACTTGAAAGCTCCATCCACAGGACTTTAACTTTCGTGTTATAGATTATAAAATATTCATGTATATATATTTTTAGAGCTGTTGCCACAGTATTGTTCAGAAAAGATTTCGTATAATGGATTATAAGTTTCGAGAGTGTGAACTGTGTGTAATGTTCACACTGATGTTGTTACTGTAGTCTAATTAACATTTTGATGTTGCAGTAGTTGGTATTGCATATTATTGTTGTTGCAGAAGCTCACCTAATATGTGGATGTCGTTCAATAGCCTGCTTAACAAAGTGATGTCCTTCAATAGACTACTTGGAAATAAATGGTGTAAAATACCGACACAATGGAAATATAAACACTTAAGCAGTATAATGTGATCCTTTATTGACAACGTTTCGCCCACGCAGTGGGCTTGATCAAGTCACCAAGAGATCTGTTTGTGACCTGATAAAGCCCACAGCGTGGGCGAAACGTTGTCAATAAAGGATCACATTATACTGCTTAAGTGTTTATATTTTCAATAGACTACTTAACAAAGTGATGTCGTTCCAATGATACACTTACCATTCTGATGTTCCAGTGATACACTTACCATTCTGATGTTCCAGTGGTACACTTACCATTCTGATGTTCCAGTGATACACTTACCATTCTGATGTTCCAGTGATACACTTACCATTCTGATGTTCCAGTGATACACTTACCATTCTGATGTTCCAGTGATACACTTACCATTCTGATGTTCCAGTGATACACTTACCATTCTGATGTTCCAGTGATACACTTACCATTCTGATGTTCCAGTGATACACTTACCATTCTGATGTTCCATTGATACACTTACCATTCTGATGTTCCATTGATACACTTACCATTCTGATGTTCCAGTGATACACTTACCATTCTGATGTTTCAGTGATACACTTACCATTCTGATGTTCCAGTGATACACTTACCATTCTGATGTTCCAGTGATACACTTACCATTCTGATGTTCCAGTGATACACTTACCATTCTGATGTTCCAGTGATACACTTACCATTCTGATGTTCCAGTGATACACTTACCATTCTGATGTTCCAGTGATACACTTACCATTCTGATGTTCCAGTGGTACACTTACCATGCTGATGTTCCAGTGATACACTTACCATTCTGATGTTCCAGTGATACACTTACCATTCTGATGTTCCAGTGATACACTTACCATTCTGATGTTCGAGTAAGTCACTTTATATTAAAATGTGTTATCTGAAGTTATCGAATTCAATCTCCCTTTAAATACTTTCTGGTTAATGGAAGTAATCAATCTTTGTCTAGTGTGGAATACTTAACTGAGTGAGAGAGAGTGTACTCACCTATATGTGGTTGCAGGGGTCGAATGATAGCTCCTGGCCTCACCTCTTTGCTGTGTGTGTGTGTGTGTGTGTGTGTGTGTGTGTGTGTGTGTGTGTGTGTGTGTGTGTGTGTGTGTGTGTATGTGTGTGTGTGTGTGTGTGTGTGGAACGATATCGTTCCAGACCATGGAGCTAAACTCTTCTCCAGGCTGAGGGACTGACCACCTCAAATACTTTTTCTCCAAGGTTGATGGACTGATTACATCATCCTTATTTCATTACTACTGCTCACTTTGTATCTGACTGAAGAAGCTTACAGTGTAGGCGAAACGTTTCATCAATAAAGATACGCAACTGTCGCACATGTGTGTGGTACTGTGTCAAATGTTTTCTTTCCGTCGAGAAAGATACATTCTATTTAGCCCTTCCTCTCTGGCTCTATTTCATAAGAACGTCAGAAAGGAGGAGCACTGCAGCAGGTGCACTGGCCCATGCTAGGCAGGTCCAAGTAACATCAGCTTTTATGTGATGTAAATCTAGTAAACTTATGATCCTATATTAACTATCTCTGAACCTCCATCTGATTTTCTGTACGTTCAGTCTTTTAATATCCGAGGAGACAACCATTCTGTTTCTAGTACTTTTCTCACATCTACATTTCTGAGGGATCCTCAGGCTTTCTATTTTGTTGTTGAAATTTCTTCTAAACTTCGCTCTTCATGCTTTTCTCCACCTCTTGGTATCTTCTCCGGGAAAGACTTTTTCCAGCCTTCTAATTACTCCTTCGTATCCTGCCCTGTTATCTTTTCTTAGTTATCTTACTCATTTTTTAGCTTTATTAATTAGTATCTTAATGTCATTTTCTATCTTACGTTCTTATACAGCCGTATAAACAGTGTTTTATCCTTTGCTGCTATGTCATTTTTGAATTTTTTTTTGTCTATTTCTTGAGCATTTCCTAGATTTTCTACTTAGTTTCCGTTTTTTCTTGGCTATTCTCATTTTTATCGGTATGACTCCATGTTCCTTTTACTCGTAGCCTTTGTTTTATAAATTTTCCACGCCTATAGCTATTATCCTTGATTTAGCTGTTGTAGTTTTATAACTGTAATTTAAGCGCGCGTCTGGCAAGAAAGTGATGGAGTGAACGATGATGAAAATTTTTCTTTTTCTGGCCACCCTGCCTTGGTAGGAGACGGCCGACTTGTTAATAAATAATAAATAAATAATTTTTGCGTTCTCATACATTATAATAAGGTATGAGAAAACTGCCTATTAGAATGAGTCTGATTAGTTGAAACAAACACCACAAACGATGTAATCAATTCAGTCTGCCAACTCATTCCTGAAAAAAAAAAACAGATACCTCTGTACACCTACTGGCCACCATATGGCCACCAGATGGTTCTGATTACTTATCTTTACCAAGTAAGTCCTCCATACTGGTTCTCAAGAGCCTCGATGGGTTGACACGACCACTCATCATCAGTGAAAGCAGCGACCCTCTCTCCAGGGAGCCAGAGACAGGTCACCATCCGGCGAAAATCCTTGCCGGTACCAGCATCCTGGCAAGCTTTCAACCACCGTCAGATTACCTGTGCTTACAGCTGGCAAAGAAAATGACAAAACTTGTGGCTGTTCTTGTGCGTGCCAAATAGATATAAAACGTATTCAATACAGGCAACACTTTAAAATAGTAGTCATGTATATATAGAAAAAACTTGTTTTCGTTTTAATAGATGTTGTTAACATCATATTATCACTTTCCCAGCAGTATATCAGTTGTAGTCCCGAGAATGAAGGTCGTTCTTGTCTTCTTGTTGATGGATGGCTCTGTGTCCGGGAACCGATATCAAGGCAACTAGAAAGTCATTTTTCCTTATAATTGCCTTCGTTTCCTGATAGGCAGTGGGGTCCATTCGTGGAAGAAATCGTTCTAATTTCAAATAATTGCACTACAATCATTGAAGTTCAATGGATTTTATCCTGGAATGTCTTTTCAATCCCTCCTCCAATTGTTCTAATGAGGGAAGAACTCTAAGCTCAACTCTGACCGCGAAATTGTGCTGTTGTTTTCCACCAAGGGAAGTAATTTTTTTTTATTTAACAAAATACAAGTGTGATAGTCTTTGTAGGCGAAGAGGTCCATTACCAAGATAATGGATGTATATAATGACTTGTGTCTGGCACTTCTTGCTCTCCCTCTCACTGCTTGAGGAATACTACCACGGCTATCTTGTTTTGTAATATATATTTATATTTAATATTGTATATCTTTATGAAGAAATTACACAGGTTACGGAACGAGCATCTGTTGGATAAAGTTTTGTTCAGTGAAGATAAAGCTCTTACGCAGAGTGAAATGTTGTTCCAATAAAATATTGTTCTGTAATGAGTTATTTCTTCACTGTTGTTGACACTACGCTATTTATATTCACACTGTTTTTGAACTACTGTGTTCAACATTTCTTCTAGTTTCGTACATTTTTATATTCCTTTATCTTTCTTCTCGGTTTCTCTCACAATTGTTTGCAGTAACGTTTATTTTTTTTTGTTTAACGTTCTATTCTTGCTTTAGTCTCCCCCTCCCCTCTGTTAACTGTGTGTAACTGCTGTTCCGGCCACTCATGTGACTTGAGTCATGACTATTAACCTATGTTCTGCAGTGTTATGTGTCGCCACGTGACAGTGCCTTGAGTAAACACTGATAGGACGGCACCAGTCTGAGAGACTGTTACAACCCGGTATATTTGAGGCAGCAGTCTGGAAGACTGTCATAGCTTATACATACATACATACATACATACATACATACATATATATATATATATATATATATATATATATATATATATATATATATATATATATATTATTTTTATTATTATCACACCGGCCGATTCCCACCAAGGCAGGGTGGCCCGAAAAAGAAAAACTTTCACCATCATTCACTCCATCACTGTCTTGCCAGAAGGGTGCTTTACACTACAGTTTTTAAACTGCAACATTAACACCCCTCCTTCAGAGTGCAGGCACTGTACTTCCCATCTCCAGGACTCAAGTCCGGCCTGCCGGTTTCCCTGAATCCCTTCATAAATGTTACTTTGCTCACACTCCAACAGCACGTCAAGTATTAAATATATATATATTATATATATATAATATATATATATATATAATATATATAATATATATATATATATATATATATATATATATATATATATATATATATATATATATATATATATATATATATATATATATATATATATATATATATATATATATATATATATATATATATATATATATATATATATATATATATATATATATATATATATATATATATATATATATATATATATATATATATATATATATATATATATATATATATATATATATATATATATATATATATATATATATATATATATATATATATATATATATATATATATATATATATATATATATATATATATATATTTACGTAATTTTTACAGATATATTTTTTATCAAGGAATTGTAAAAATAAGACAGCGGAAGACTTATATTCATTGGTTAGCATAAGCTAACTTAAACTAACCAAAATTAACTAAATTTAGTTTAACTAGACGTGTTCGGTACCTGCGCGATCCAAGAAAGGTGTTCCTATCCGTTAAGCTCAGCCCTATCCACCTAAATGCACGCAACATAATTAATACAGAGTGCATTGTAGGTTTCTGTCCCAGCATTCTAATCAGAACTGAAAGATTTGAATCCAGTCTGAAGAGGCATTCCCAAGAAATTAGTGTTTGTAAATTAGCACAGATTTAGTCGAAATGTTGAGAAAACTGAAGAACAAAGACATAACAATAAATTAAAAAAATAACCTTGCAAAAACAGAGACAAAATGTATTACGATATTTTAATTACAAAAAAAAAGAAAAAAAAAACAAGTAGATAGATATGGACCGAGGAATGAATAGGAAGCAACGAGGGCTGAGTGAGACACAAAAGCTGAGAAAAATGGGAAGTAAAAAGCAGCTGTGAATGGTATTGGTTGTGAGAGAGAGAGAGAGAGAGAGAGAGATGTGAGTAGATAAGAAAAAGGAGAGTGGAAAGTTGTGAATAGTTAAAAAGAAAGCATTGATTGAAAGGGAAAAAGAAGGAGGGAGGAGGAAAAGAGAATAAAATATTAGAAACAAGAGTGGCAGATTAAGTTAGGTTAAGTTACATTAGTTTAGGTAAGGATCGTCAGGAAAAAAGACAAGTGTGTTTGCTGACGCGGATCTTGATCATATGATGACCCGCAGCTAGATCTTTTAGTCATCTGACCGAAGCCTTCCACTGGCTTACCCCTCCACCCCTTCAAAAATAAAAGTTATATTTCAGTAGTAGAAAATACTGACATATAAAAACGAAAAGACCAGACACAGAGGTGCTTAAACCACTTCTGTCCGGAAAATTAGAAAAAAAAATAAATGTATAATAGGTTTTAAGTCTCTTGCGCCTTCAACTTCCAGAAAATTATTGAAACATAAATTTTTGTCTTTATTCTGGGTCAATGACTTTCATTTGCATAAACTTTTATTATTCTTTTGTTAATATTGTGTAAGTTTTATCTGTCACTTTATATTATTAAAAAAACTAAGCAAGTGTTCAACCAGGACTCACAAAATGATTAAGATAAAATTGAAATAATTTTTTGTTTTAAGATACGACAAACAAATTTTATGAATTTTTTTTATGACAAACACTGAGTTGTTTAGCCCAAGTTGTTGTTGTTATTATTATTATTATTATTATTATTATTATTATTATTATTATTATTATTATTATTATTATTATTATTATTATTATTATGAATAGTAGTAGTAGTAGTAGTAATAGTAGCAATAGTAGTAATAGTAGTAGTAGTAGTATCATTGCTATTATCATTGTACTTGTACTCTTTAAATAAATAATTCACTGTAGCGGCTATTATTGCTGCTGCTATTACAGCTGCTGTTATTATTATGTTGCTACTATTATTGCAGCTGCTACTGCTGCTATTGATTCTGCTATTACCATTATTACTGCTCCTGTTGCTGCTGCCTTCTCTTCCTCCTGCTCTACCTTCAGTCTCCTACTTCCTCCTGCCTTCCCTTCAATCCTTCCTTCCTCCCTCCCTACGTTCACGGTCCTTTCCTCCTTTCAACCCTCCTTTCCTCATTGCATCCACAATTCTATCTTTATCATTGTCTCGGGTCACGTCAAGTTCAACTGGCGAGCAATTAGTGAGACTCTTGCAGCAGGTTGCTCTCGAATGTCAATAAAGCATTTCTTCTCTCTTTGTACGTGTGCGTTCATGTCATGTTTATCAGGGTGTGGGGGTGTGGGGTGAAGAGTAAGAGGTTTCACTTGGCTGTGGAAGGAAGTTTGGACAGAGACAGAGAGGTGTAAGTGTGTCATGTTAAGAGTATCTTACATTTTATTCGGCGTATGTCACACGTATCCGACCAGCGAACCAGGTGCTAAAGGTTTAATGATCAGGGGCCCAGTCGTTATACCAGTACCTTGGTTCAACCAGTGCAGCGATGTGGTACACTCATGAAGCAGCTTTGGCAGACTTACCTTCACTGCTGGTCGCTGCGGTTCTCACCGTGTCTTGGGCTTTCATTTGCCTCATTGTACATAATTGTAAATACTGGACATAGGCTATATATACGCTGTAAATACCAACTTATTTTGATGAAGGAAATACATTTATTCTCTTTACTGCTTGTTTGCTCGTTCCTAAGTGGTTATCATAGTACGGCAAATTGTGCAGGCTAATCCTCTCAAGGAAGGTTCCTTGATGTTGGTGAGGGGCTCTTGATTTAGGGAATTGGATCTGTGCTCCAGTTCCCCAAATTAAGCCTGAATGCCTTCCACATCCCCCCCCCCCCAAGGCGCTGTATAATCCTCCGGGTTTAGCGCTTCCCCTTGATTATAATAATAATAATAATGTGCAGGCTTATATTCTACTCCTGTGCCCGTAATAGTAAGTTAATTTAGGTATAGATACACACAAATGCAGTTACACAAATTATCATACATAGTAACACATCTGCAAAACAACCACTGTCTGTGTACAATAGTAAACTTCCAAGCACTTGGGTGGCTGGGGCGAGAGGGTGTTGCACTTGAGTGGCTGGGATGAGAGGGGGTTGCACTTGAGTGGCTAGGATGAGAGAGGGTTGCACTTGAGTGGCTGGGATGAGAGGGGGTTGCACTTGAGTGGCTGGGATGAGAGAGGGTTGCACTTGAGTGGCTGGGATGAGAGGGGGTTGCATTGGGTGGCTGGGATGAGAGGGGGTTGCACTTGAGTGGCTGGGATGAGAGGGGGTTGCACTTGAGTGGCTGGGATGAGAGGGGGTTGCACTTGAGTGGCTGGGATGAGAGGGGGTTGCACTTGAGTGGCTGGGATGAGAGGGGGTTGCACTTGAGTGGCTGGGATGAGAGGGGGTTGCACTTGAGTGGCTGGGATGAGAGGGGGTTGCATTGGGTGGCTGGGATGAGAGGGGGTTGCACTTGAGTGGCTGGGATGAGAGGGGGTTGCATTGGGTGGCTGGGATGAGAGGGGGTTGCACTTGAGTGGCTGGGATGAGAGGGGGTTGCATTGGGTGGCTGGGATGAGAGGGGGTTGCACTTGAGTGGCTGGGATGAGAGGGGGTTTCATTGGGTGGCTGGGATGAGAGGGGGTTGCACTTGGGTGGCTGGGGTGAGGGACTGAGAAGAGTAGAGTAAAAACTGTTCTTCAAACGTTTGTTGTGATCTGAGGTTGAGACAGAAACGAACAACTGTCAGACTCTTGCCCTTATCACGGGGATCAGAGCTGGGAAAGAAATGTTGAGGAGAGTTGGCCGCTTCCTGTCCCGAGTGTGAGCTCTGGCAGGACCTCGCTGGCTGATAAGGACGATAAGGAGAGTGTGGGGCCTGGTGTGTGTTGAGACTGTGAGGATAATGAAGGATAGCGCAGGAGACACAGAGAGCAACCAAGATGATCACTGGGAGAGTGAGAGGTCCTGTACGATCACTGGCAGAGTGAGAGGTCCTGTACGATCACTGGCAGAGTGAGAGGTCCTGTACGATCACTGGGAGAGTGAGAGGTCCTGTACGATCACTGGGAGAGTGAGAGGTCCTGTACGATCACTGGGAGAGTGAGAGGTCCTGTACGATCACTGGGAGAGTGAGAGGTCCTGTTCGATCACTGGGAGGTGACAGGCGCCCTCTACAGTACTGACACTGGGAGGTGACAGGCAGCCTCTACAGTGCTGGTACTGGGAGGTGACAGGCAGCCTCGACAGTACTGGCACTGGGAGGTGACAGGCAGCCTCTACAGTACTGGCACTGGGAGGTGACAGGCAGCCTCTACAGTACTGACAGGCAGCCTCTACAGTACTGGCACTGGGAGGTGACAGGCAGCCTCTACAGTGCTGGTACTGGGAGGTGACAGGCGCCCTCTACAGTACTGGCACTGGGAGGTGACAGGCAGCCTCTACAGTACTGGCACTGGGAGGTGACAGGCAGCCTCTACAGTACTGGCACTGGGAGGTGACAGGCAGCCTCTACAGTACTGGCACTGGGAGGTGACAGGCAGCCTCTACTGTGCTGGTACTGGGAGGTGACAGGCAGCCTCTACAGTGCTGGTACTGGGAGGTGACAGGCAGCCTCTACAATACTGGCACTGGGAGGTGACAGGCAGCCTCTACAGTACTGGCACTGGGAGGTGACAGGCAGCCTCTACATTGCTGGTACTGGGGGGTGACAGGCAGCCTCTACAGTACTGGCACTGGGAGGTGACAGGCAGCCTCTACAGTACTGGCACTGGGAGGTGACAGACAGCCTCTACAGTGCTGGTACTGGGAGGTGACAGGCAGCCTCTACAGTACTGGGACTGGGAGGTGACAGGCAGCCTCTACAATACTGGCACTGGGAGGTGACAGGCAGCCTCTACAGTGCTGGTACTGGGAGGTGACAGGCGCCCTCTACAGTACTGGCACTGGGAGGTGACAGGCAGCCTCTACAGTACTGGCACTGGGAGGTGACAGGCAGCCTCTACAGTGCTGGTACTGGGAGGTGACAGGCGCCCTCTACAGTACTGGCACTGGGAGGTGACAGGCAGCCTCTACAGTGCTGGTACTGGGAGGTGACAGGCAGCCTCTACAGTGCTGGTACTGGGAGGTGACAGGCAGCCTCTACAGTACTGGCACTGGGAGGTGACAGGCAGCCTCTACAGTGCTGGTACTGGGAGGTGACAGGCAGCCTCTACAGTACTGGCACTGGGAGGTGACAGGCAGCCTCTACAGTGCTGGTACTGGGAGGTGACAGGCAGCCTCTACAGTACTAGTAAGGTACTGTAAACCTTTACGTTCACTAGGTAAGGTAAGGTAAGGGGTCCACCCACAAGTCTGGCTTAACATCCATCACACACAAACTTTTAATACTCTCACTCTCTATTATTGCACCATAATTTTATCTGCTAGATGTCGTTTTTTTATATTTATTCAATGGAATCTGTGGTATTTCTTGCTAAAATTACTCTTATTTTAAGCTTTTTTATTAATGCATGCACGAACGAGTGGGTTTTAATAAAATAATAATACTACTACAACTGGCCTGGAATCGAACCCCAGATATTTTAACACGTCTCTTGGGAAGCCCGGGAAGCCCAGGAAACATGCTAAAAAATCGTGGGTTCGATTCCCGGCCAGCCGCAGAATCATTATTTTTTTTTAATATATTGATCTTTAGATTAGTACGTATTTTTTAATATTCAAGACTGATTCAAGTGGTAAGAATGATTCTCATTGCTCAAGTTATCTTACTGATGTCCTGATATACAGATTGTGGAGGTTTTGGTTGTCCTTAACTAGGTATCTATATCGTTTGTCATCTTTAATGTGAGGTAGTGTAGTTGGGTAGCTTGTGTGTTCAGGGTGAGTGGACGGGCAATAGAGCCTCTCTATTGGCTCTGTTGAGTGACATACTTTGGCTTAGTGTTCCACAAAACCTGTGAAGCCTGGGAGATATACACTAATATTGCGGAGGGACGATTCAATTTTTGTCATCTTTGTTTCTCGCAGCGCATGTAGTTTGTTGCAGCAGCTGCAGCTCTTGATGACTGTATCACAACAGGAATGTTAGAGACTCTGTTAGTGGTTCTGGTGATTATCTTCACCCAGGTCAGGTCTCAGACCAGACCTTGTGGACTGTAAAGACAATAATGCAGAATAAAGAACTATTTGCAAGTACGTAGGTACTGCGTGCACTATACACAAAATTTTTTACAGTCTGGGAAAGCGTTAAAACCATACTGGTTAAACAGCACTTGGGAAGTGGGAGGCAGTCCAGTTCCTTGAATCAAGAACCCCTCACCAGCACCAAGATATAAGATTTTTCTTGGGTTTGTACAATATGAAGTGAACCTATTTATTCTACTTTAGTGAATAAGAATTCTTATAAACGTTGTATGAGAGACTTTACTTTAACGGGACATTTATCCGAAACTATTTTGAGACTGATATCCTTTTTACTATTACTGTTTTGATTTTTTAAGTAGATTTTTGCCGCAGACTTGAAAGTCAAAAGTTTGTTCCATGGTAGGTGAAAATGTCTTAAGTCGTTTCTTGGGCCTGAGGGCCAGCGCCTCGAGCGCTCTTGGAGGAGGAGGTTGTTTGTGGCTTGTGAAGGATAATTAAGCATCCCTCAAGGAGTACCTTCAAGTGGTTGCCTGATTTTTCATCTTCCAAATTTTCGTCTGTTACTTATTATGTTTCCTAGCCTTCCTGTGTCTTTGTCTTCTAGCCTTCCTGTGTCTTTATCTCCTAGCCTTCCTGTGTCTTTGTCTTCTAGCCTTCCTGTGTCTTTGTCTCCTAGACTTCCTGTGTCTTTGTCTTCTAGATTTCCTGTGTCTTTGTCTTCTAGCCTTCCTGTGTCTTTGTCTCCTAGACTTCCTGTGTCTTTGTCTCCTAGACTTCCTGTGTCTTTGTCTTCTAGCCTTCCTGTGTCTTTGTCTCCTAGCCTTCCTGTGTCTTTGTCTTCTAGCCTTCCTGTGTCTTTGTCTTCTAGCCTTCCTGCGTCTTGTCTTCTAGCCTTCCTGTGTCTTTGTCTTCTAGCCTTCCTGTGTCTTTGTCTTCTAGCCTTCCTGTGTCTTTGTCTCCTAGACTTCCTGTGCTTTTGTCTTCTAGCCTTCCTGTGTCTTTGTCTCCTAGGCTTCCTGTGTCTTTGTCTTCTAGCCTTCCTGTGTCTTTGTCTCCTAGGCTTCCTGTGTCTTTGTCTTCTAGCCTTCCTGTGTCTTTGTCTCCTAGACTTCCTGTGTCTTTGTCTCCTAGCCTTCCTGTGTCTTTGTCTTCTAGCCTTCTTGTGTCTTTGTCTCCTAGACTTCCTGTGTCTTTGTCTCCTAGCCTTCCTGTGTCTTTGTCTCCTAGACTTCCTGTGTCTTTGTCTTCTAGCCTTCCTGTGTCTTCGTCTCCTAGGCTTCCTGTGTCTTTGTCTTCTAGCCTTCCTGTATCTTTGTCTTCTAGCCTTCCTGTGTCTTTGTCTCCTAGGCTTCCTGTGTCTTTGTCTTCTAGCCTTCCTGTGTCTTTGTCTTCTAGCCTTCCTGTGTCTTTGTCTCCTAGCCTTCCTGTGTCTTTGTCTTCTAGCCTTCCTGTGTCTTTGTCTCCTAGCCTTCCTGTGTCCTTGTCTCCTAGCCTTCCTGTGTCCTTGTCTCCTAGCCTTCCTGTGTCTTTGTCTCCTAGCCTTCCTGTGTCCTTGTCTCCTAGCCTTCCTGTGTCCTTGTCTCCTAGCCTTCCTGTGTCTTTATCTCCTAGTCTTCCTGTGTCTTTGTCTCCTAGCCTTCCTGTGCCCTTGTCTCCTAGCCTTCCTGTGTCTTTGTCTCCTAGCCTTCCTGTGTCCTTGTCTCCTAGCCTTCCTGTGTCCTTGTCTCCTAGCCTTCCTGTGTCTTTGTCTCCTAGCCTTCCTGTGTCCTTGTCTCCTAGCCTTCCTGTGTCCTTGTCTCCTAGCCTTCCTGTGTCTTTGTCTCCTAGCCTTCCTGTGTCCTTGTCTCCTAGCCTTCCTGTGTCCTTGTCTCCTAGCCTTCCTGTGTCTTTGTCTCCTAGCCTTCCTGTGTCCTTGTCTCCTAGCCTTCCTGTGTCCTTGTCTCCTAGCCTTCCTGTGTCTTTATCTCCTAGCCTTCCTGTGTCCTTGTCTCCTAGCCTTCCTGTGTCTTTGTCTCCTAGCCTTCCTGTGTCCTTGTCTCCTAGCCTTCCTGTGTCCTTGTCTCCTAGCCTTCCTGTGTCTTTGTCTCCTAGCCTTCCTGTGTCCTTGTCTCCTAGCCTTCCTGTGTCCTTGTCTCCTAGCCTTCCTGTGTCTTTATCTCCTAGCCTTCCTGTGTCTTTGTTTCCTAGCCTTCCTGTGTCCTTGTCTCCTAGCCTTCCTGTGTCTTTATCTCCTAGCCTTCCTGTGTCTTTGTCTCCTAGCCTCCCTGTGTCCTTGTCTCCTAGCCTTCCTGTGTCTTTATCTCCTAGCCTTCCTGTGTCTTTGTCTCCTAGCCTACCTGTGTCCTTGTCTCCTAGCCTTCCTGTGTCTTTATCTCCTAGCCTTCCTGTGTCCTTGTCTCCTAGCCTTCCTGTGTCTTTATCTCCTAGCCTTCCTGTGTCCTTGTCTCCTAGCCTTCCTGTGTCCTTGTCTCCTAGCCTTCCTGTGTCTTTATCGCCTAGCCTTCCTGTGTCTTTGTCTCCTAGCCTTCCTGTGTCCTTGTCTCCTAGCCTTCCTGTGTCTTTATCTCCTAGCCTTCCTGTGTCCTTGTCTCCTAGCCTTCCTGTGTCCTTGTCTCCTAGCCTTCCTGTGTCTTTATCTCCTAGCCTTCCTGTGTCTTTGTCTCCTAGCCTACCTGTGTCCTTGTCTCCTAGCCTTCCTGTGTCTTTATCTCCTAGCCTTCCTGTGTCCTTGTCTCCTAGCCTTCCTGTGTCGTAGCCTGACTTCCGACTTTCTCTATTTTTCCACACTTCTGGCCTAATAATGGTACTGGACGGAGCGAAACTTCAATTTTTACGCTTTGTGGGTTGACTTTAAAAAACAACGACCACAACAATAATCAAGAAGGGCCCAGGTGATAGTCACTTCAGATTATAAACTACAATTTTCCCCCCAAAATGAAGAGAGCTGATTAGTAATCGTTTCGGTACATTTTGTGACCATTATCAGATCACAACAGTCGATATTATAATTTTTTCGTTCGTTATACAATACACAGCTGGTTTCCCCAGAGTGGATTCTTCTCCATTTATGACATCTGTTGTACGAACTCTAGTATTTTGTTAGGTAAAAGGACACATGTGCAACTAATGTGACATTTTATTGCGGCCATAAAATGTTACATTAGTTGCACTTGTGTCCATGTACCTGACATATTGTTGGTAATTCTGCCAACATTACTTCCAGGTTAGATGTTACAAGCAGGAGCTGATATTTTTGGATTGGTTCGCGAATTTGCTTAATATATGCACGATGAAAAGGAAGGTTAGTTGCATAGTTATTCTGTGAGCAAAACTGGGACAATAGAAATTGTAAGAAATTCATGGAAATAAATCTACTGAGTACAGAGCACAGTGTACAGTTAGTTTAATATGTTTATTATGCACCCCATACCCATCCTGTGGGCGGTAGTCAAAAGATTACAGAGGTACATAATGGGTCCAGGGACTGGGCCTCAAAGTTTTGATAGCTGAGCAAGTTACAGAGGTAATGAATTCACAATTTACAAAGGTAATGAACTCACAATTTACAAAGGTAATGAACTCCAGGTAGGTCTAGTCACAATGCACAGTGTACAGCAGAAGTATTATTGGCAGTTTAAAGAATAAAGCATAAAATAGGATTGCGAGGATATATGGTGGGTAGGATCTATAGAACAAGTGTTCATACATTGATATAAAAATTGCAAAGGATAGTTTGCAAGGATGGATTGTTGCTATTGTTATAGACAGTAGGACATTAGAAGCAGTAAATGTTTTTATACAGAGTGAGGCGCAGGTTTGGGAATGATTCATATCAACATAGTTGCTTAATATTCTTGTACGTGCGAATGTTATGGTGATGGGATGACGCACATGACTAAAAGATCGTGAGTCTCATACTAAGTAGAATCTGACTCACGAAATCGTAATGACACGATTGCAAACAAACCATACCCCGGCCGGGATTGAACCCGCGGTCAGAGAGTCTCAAAACTCCAGCCCGTCGCGTTAGCCACTAGACCAGCTAGCCACGGGCTGGAGTTTTGAGACTCTCTGACCGCGGGTTCAATCCCGGCCGGGGTATGGTAAGTAGAATCTGCCACGGTTGTTCTTTGATGATGACACAGTTCTTGGAGATTATGATGAGGAATTGCAACTGTCGATGGAGAAGTTTGGGACTGTGTAAACAGAGGAAATTAATTTTGGACAAATAAAAAAGTAATTCTGTAACAGAGAAAGAAGGCAAAAAAGGAAAATGTATCAGAGTATAGTGGAACCAACACTTTTATATGGATGTAAAACATGGTCTTTAAACACTGCAGTGAGATGAAGCTGGGTGCAGCGGAGCTGTTATGTTTGACATCAATATGTGATGTCTAAATTAAGCAGAAATTTATCGGCATTAACATTAGAAGACCATGTTGTGGGGAGTTACAAAGAGTATTAGAAGTGGAGGAGGAGTTGTGAAGATTGCTTCGTCATTTAGAAGTGATGGGGCAAAGTAGCTCATCTATCATATTTATTCTTGTTTGTTGACCAGGTCCTTTGCTTTTGTTAGTAACTATATAGTGAACAATGTTTGTTGACCAGGTCCTTTGCTTTTGTTAGTAACTATATAGTGAACAATGTTTTTAACATATTCCCGAGGCACTGTAGGAATCTGGTGGACATGGAATATGATGACATTGTTAACGAACTTAAGCATCAGAAAGCCACCGGCGGATGTTTCATGACCACGTTCGTTGAAGCTCTGTGAAAGGGGATTCCTTAGTTTGCTTAACCTTCTACAACCCGACCGTCTCTGACTTCATTTGCACTGGTTACTTCCCTCTTAAGGTTAAAGTATTTGCGCAAAACCCCCTTGCAAAGTTTCTGATGTCAGAAATATGACATCAAGTGAGAGAGTAAGAAACACGAGACCGACGAATGCCAGTCTCCAGCTGCCAAGCCGCATATCCAGTAATGACTGGGACTGCCCTCCTCCCGGCTCGACACTGAAAGGAAAGTCTATAGACTTGAGGCAACTCTGGGACCTTATCCATCGGGAGGTCTGATCAAAGACTTATCCACGGGCGCATTGCCCCCTTGAACACCCTCCAGGTGTACTCCAGGAAGGAAGATAGTTGAGTTGCTATCAGCACCAGCTCCCCTTGTGTTGTGTAATGCTCCTTTCTCCTGCACCTTACAAACTTTCCTGCTTTCTGCATCTCCCGCTCTTAATGTCATTCCATCTCAGACTTCTCTTGCTAACTCTTCATCAGATTTATCTTTAAGATCTTAAGTTAGTTTAATATGTTTATTATGCACCCCAACAGAGAGTCACTTCCTCTCTGTTGTCATGTTTCAGCACAACCAATAATTAAGTGTTGTGTAAGATGTGACATGTCATGTTTTAGACTAATGTAATCTCTGCTGCTTCCAGCTTCATCTTGCTGTAGAGAACTCCATCTATTTACCATATAATGAAAAAGTCTAGACATATTGAACTGCCCTGTTTTTGGGAAGTAGCAAATCATATTTCCTAAATATTATTTATTTTTTTTTCATATCTCCTTGCTGTAATGTCATTATATTAAATCAACCGAATTTTACGTATTATCTGGAGAAGCTTGCAAGTAAAATATGATTGTAGGTATAATGTTAATTTTTTAAGGGGTGGACGGTAAGCTAGCGGAAGGCCTCGGTCAGATGACCAAAGGTTCCAATGACGGGTCATCATATGACTAAGATCCACGTCAGGAAACTCCTGTTATTGACAAATCTTACCTACCGTTGCAGGTACAGAAGATCAATGTGACTGAGCCCAAGATTCTGGGTATATTTCTGTTGCCTTTTTTGAAGATAGTTTTGATGTTAGACGATATTCACTCTCGAGGTTTCCTTTGGTCGAGGGATATTTTTGAGCGCGTCCACGAGAAGTATTGTTAGCAGCACGCATAACTTGCCTGTTAGTTGTTTAATCATTTTAAATGATATTATATCTACTCCTGGTGCTGTATATACATGTTTAGAATACTATGTCTCTTGATTCAGTTGCTGGATGGAACTTTCTCATAGGTGTTATGTCCTCCAGAAGCTCTTAACTCAGTACCGATGCAAAGCATGTATTTATGACATATTCTGTTCTCGTAAATGTTAACTTGATACTGTCCTATACCTGGCATAAAAATACTTGAGATTATTTTTGATATTTTGTTCTCTGAGAAGAGAGGAATTGTATGAATCTGTAAGTTGCGACCCCATGGGCGTGATGCAACCACATTACCGCTGCGCCATCGGCATTAAAACACTTCTAAGTAGAACTTTTACTGAGTCTTATAATCCTACGACTGCTTTGGATTGTTTTTATGTGGGTGTGGCAGTGGCAATGTGCTTGCTCGAACAATTGCTTTCTTCTCACATTGTTACGTTTACGATGAGGTGAAATTTCAGTTTGTTCTTTGTTATTCTTTTCTCGATCTCTGTTTGGCTGATTTGATTTCCAGAATGGTTGCATTCAAAGCTCTCTTGTGGATTACATAGTCAGTGTATTTTACGTTAATTTGGTTGTCCTTTAAAGGTGAAATATTCTTTTAGTCGTTCTATTCAATTGTGTGTCATCCATCTGACCGTAATCTTGGTTTTTTTTTCTTTATCTTCCAAGGTCGCTCTTTTTAGCTTCTCCAGTGATGGATCCTTTTGATGTTTCTTCACAGCACCTCAGAGCGTTAAACCAGCGTTATATTCCTGCAGGGGATATTCTTTCAGTAATCCCTCGCTATTGTACGAGTGGCATAAACGTGTTAAGTTATAAGCACTAGGGAAGCCTTATACAGAGGACGTGTTTGCTGTTTATTTCTTAAATATCATGAAACTAGTGTCTTATTTTAAATATCAATAAAATGTTCATGGTTGACTAATTCATTTAATTAACGATGAAATGCAGTTTTCCCTACAAGTCGACTCACGTCTGGAGACATTATCTATCTTTAATGATACCCAAGTGTTGCACATGTGTCTAACCTATCAGTTCATTAGCCTCGTATATACTGCCAGTGTCAGGATCAAAGTAGACAGCTTGGAGCAGCAAGAGACAAGCTGGGGATGTAAGAAGACGTAGCCAGGTGACAGTTTAGGATGGAAATGAACATTGTAGACGTTAAGAAATATCTTAAGTTTTCATGGTAGATAAAGAGGTGGTGAAGAAGACTTTACACAGTTTCAAGATTAGATATTGTCGAGCCTTAAAGTCAACGAAGCATGAATACCGTTGATAATAATTAATGGGCAGAATGAAGAGCAATGGCATTTCTACTAAAACAACAAAATGAATGCATCTATCACCCTATTCTCTCTCTCTCTCTCTCTCTCTCTCTCTCTCTCTCTCTCTCTCTCTCACACACACAAAGCTCTCACCAAAGGTTGAGCTGAGTCTCCTGATAGTGGTGGCTCTTTGAATCGCCCAAGACATCTGCACTCAGGTAATTATGGATGAGCCCGAGGCCAAACTCTGGCTGGGAAACTTGGACGAGAGCACATGACCACAAGTGTAAGTTGCTACTGGAGGAACTGCAAGGAACAAGTGTAAGTTGCTGCTGGAGAAACTGCAAGGAACAAGTGTAAGTTGCTGCTGGAGAAACTGCAAGGAACAAGTGTAAGTTGCTGCTGGAGAAACTGCAAGGAACAAGTGTAAGTTGCTGCTGGAGAAACTGCAAGGAACAAGTGTAAGTTGCTGACGGAGAAACTGCAAGGAACAAGTGTAAGTTGCTGCTGGAGAAACTGCAAGGAACAAGTGTAAGTTGCTGCTGGAGAAACTGCAAGGAACAAGTGTAAGTTGCTGCTGGAGAAACTGCAAGGAACAAGTGTAAGTTGCCTTTAACACCAATCAGCCACAAGTGTAAGTTGCTGCAGTAGGAACTACAAGGGACAAGCGTAAGTTACCTTCAACACAAGATACAAATCGACCTTCAGAGTCTTGCTGATGGAGATCATGCAACCTCTCCTCATTTTACTAACTTCATATTTTATTTACGAGGTTCCCAATATTAGCCTTGTTGTCGATAAAGGTTTCTTTGATTAATCAAAAAACAAAAAAAAACATAAAAAATAAGCTGCCTTTCTCTTCTTTAATCTGACCTTATTGCTTCCGATTTCCCCAACTCTTAATGATCCTAACGTGTTTATTGCTTTTGGGTTATCCTAGGTTCTCTACGCATATGCCGCTATGTATGATAATCTATGTAACAATATTTGTGTATACCTGAATAAACTTTACTTACTTAATTACTTAAATTTATTACTTTAGGTTTGCCTGCATAATGGTGGGTTAGGATAGTTTATATAATCCTATGTAAAGGTATACTTGATCACAAATAATCAGATTGATAAAACAGCCAAGACTCCACCAACGGCTGCGACTGAGGGTAACCAGGAAGTATTCGCATCTGCAAGAAAATCTTTGGCGCAGCGAGTAATTGGTTGGATCACAAAGTTCGTAGGAACACCAGCCGCAGGTCCACCTTCACAGACCAACCAATTTAAATATTTTTGTAGCAGCCCCAAGTGCTTCGATCCGGTATCCATATGGTGTATTGCTTGACAACATTACCGACCAGAATGTCAGTACTACTGTTTATAATAATGGGTAACAGATGAATTGTCTTAAGAAAACCTTCTTCTCCAAGCGATTTTGTTTTCGGTGCTGCTGTCCTGAAAATGCAATGGCAGACAGAAGCTTTCCCATGTAGTGATGAAATTACTGCCCCCCATCCTCAAAAAAAAATGTAAAGGAAAGTTGGAGAAAAACATCAAGTAGAGACAAATTCCCAGAGGAGATAAAAACTCCAAAACATATTTGAATGAAAATTGAGGACGATGAAAAAATTTATAAGTCCTTTCAATACTCCGAGGTTGCTCGTGAAAACATCAGAGAGGTAAATTATTCTATTACAACTCCATCCCCCCCCTCTCTCTCTCTCATATATATATATATATATATATATATATATATATATATATATATATATATATATATATATATATATATATGTCGTGCCGAATATGTAAAACTGGTCAATTAGCAAGAACTCATTTATAATTAAGTCCTTTCTAAAAATTTCTCTTATACGTTTAAAGATATATTTTTTTCATTAATGTTGATGTAAAAATTTATAATTTTGCACCAAAAGAATCTTAGAAAACTTACCTAACCTTATTATAACAAGAACAATTTATTTTAGCCTAACCCAACTAAATATATTTTAAGTTTGTTTACAGTAATTTAATACTAAACAAACACAGTGAAATATTTATTTTTCGTTAGGTTCAGAATGATTTTGGCGAAATTATTGCATACACAAATTTTCACTTGTCCTATATGGCAAGATGAGCGTTGCTATTTAAGCCAAGATCGCAAGTTCTGCCTATTCGACACGACATATATATATATATATATATATATATATATATATATATATATATATATATATATATATATATATATATATATATATATATAAATTTCCTCTGAAGGGCATCGTAAGGATAATTTACCCAAGAGAAGACCATGAAACCACATAAATTCCCGTTGGAGAGCATCCGGAAGGAGATTTGGGAAGCGTGACCCTGACCAGGCTCTGTCACTCTTTACTGAAAGACAACTTTGCCAACAGAAGCCGAGGAAGGTCACAGATTGCCACAGAGAGAAAAGGGGGGAGAGGGAGGGAGATAGGGAGGGGAGGGATATATGGAGGGGAGTGAGAGAGGTATTGTGCATCTACAGTAGACTTAGCTGCCTCAGCTGAACATATCAAATACCTGTCACTCACGAGGAATTAGGGATTGAAAAAAGAACACCTTCCCATGGAACATTGTTCCCGTAAAGCTATATTGTGTTTTAAAATCCAACTATCTTTTGTCAAGAGAGAGAATGGTAACAATTTGTATGACTGTGGTGGTGATATGCATGTTGGTGGTGGTTATGTAGATGTTGTGACAATAGTTTAAATGTAAAGGGATCCTAGTTGTTTTGTACTGTAAATTGTATTTTGTTAGTAATTTACGTAGGATCATTGAAGTACAGTGGACATCACTTCTAATTATGAATTATTTGTTATTTTGTTACTACAAAACTTAAATCCTGGTTTCTTCCAAACAGCAGTGGTGATGCTGAAGGTTCATCCATGACGTATGTTGACTCAGCGTGTTTGTATGGCAGGAGACACAGTGTTAGGTAATGGAAAGCTAGCCCCTCCCACACACACACACACACACACCTTACTACAGCAGCCCCTCAGCCCCCCACACATCTTACAGCTACAGCCCCTCATCCCCCTCCCCAAACACCTTACAACTGCAGCTCCCTCAGCCCACCTCCCGACACTGCTGGAGTCATGATTATGGAGGAGTCCGAGTTACCTTATGTTACCTGTTAGGTTTAAGCTTTACCTGTACTGTAAAGAGGTATCTTCTGTTGTAAGAGCCTCGAGTTGTGGCGTTACGTTCGTAAAGAGAATTGTGCCTAATGAGGTACCCAATTCTCTCACTCTTGTAGCACAGAATTAGTGCTTGAAAAATGTCTGTATATTTTATTTTGTGCATGTGTGTATATTTTATTTTATGCTCAATGAATGTATATAGCAGTGAAGGGTGCACCGCAGCATTAATAAACTACTTATTTATTTGTAGCTATGCATGAGGGAACGTGACCTCCTGGTCGTCAGGGGTGACGGAGGCACTTAGACCTCCCACCACATATACCACAGGTAATATTCAGACCACACTCCTCACTTACCACAATAATCACTCATCCCAGACACTACACACGCAATACAGATCACACGCACACATCACATCCACAACAGATAGAAGTTAATGGTACCATATACACACACACACACACGCACACACACACACACGTACACACACACACACACACACACACACACACACACACACACACACACACACACACACACACACACACACACACACACACACACACACACACACACACACACACACACACACACACACACACACACACACACACACACACACACACACACACACACACACACACACACACACACACACACACACACACACACACACACACACACACACACAGATCTCCACCACACACACCACACATACCACTGGTGGTACTCAGACCAAACACATCACTCAGGTAGCCCTGTAAAATAGCGTGAGCGAAAGAGAGGGAGAGAGTGAAACAGAGCAAGAGAGAGAGAGAGAGAGAGAGAGAGAGAGAGAGAGAGCAAATGCTGCCCGATCAAACAAGCTTCCCGCGTAATAACGAGGAAATACGATCATCAAGGGAGGAAGAGGTCTGAAACAGGCAGTATTTCCAGTGCTGAGTCGAGAGGAAAACCCACACAACGATGGAAAGGAAGCGGTACTCCGCTGGTGGCAGGTTGCTTGTGCTTGCTGGCCACGGATCCCTGGCCAACATGTATATGTTAAACCCTGTGTTTGCTGCGAACAGATATCTGGGAACATATATGTGAGACTTGGGACAGATGTCTGGAAATGTATATGAGATTGTTTGCTGTGGAGAGATCTCTTGGAAACTCCTGTCTGGGATTCTGTTTATTGTGAGCATATATCATGGACCAAAATTAAAATAAATCACTTTGTCTAACTTTTTGGGGGTTATCCTAGGTAATTTACACCTATTTTACTAAGTATGATAATTTGTGTAAATGTATTTATGTATAACTGTACCTAAATAAGTTACTATCTGAAAAAGTGTTTACTGAGGACACAACTCTGTGGACCATATAACTGTGTGAGTGTGTTTGCTGGTGATAGATCTTTTATATTCTCTCTCTCTCTGGCTCCTCTCTATCCATTGTTTACTCTTCCTGACTTTCCTCTGCTTTGTTCTCCCCTTCGTTTGTCTTTAAGTGATTAACCATCACTCACAGTTCCTTATCACTTCTCGTGTTGTCTCTCACTCTATCATCTCTTATCTCTCTCTCTCATTCTCTCTCTCTCCCTCTCTCTCTCACTCTCTCTCTCTCTCTCTCTCTCTCTCTCTCTCTCTCTCTCTCTCTCTCTCTCTCTCTCTCTCTCTCTCTCTCTCTCTCTCTCTCTCTCTCTCTCTCTCTCTCTCTCTCGCTCTCTCTCTCTCTCTCTTTCTTTCTCTCTCTCCCCCCCCCCATAGCAATTACCTTCTCTGCCTTGTCCTTCCAAAAACCACTTTCCTTCTCCTGGTATCACTACCTTCTATGGAAGAGAAGAAAGCGAGAATTTATAGAACATGACTGTAATAATAATAATAATAGTTATACTCGTAAACAATTATCAGTACTGTTATTGATAATCATAATAACAATAATAACTCTAATAATATTATCAATATTAAGGAGATTCTATTGTACTGGTGTTTCAGTAGTAATATATTTTTTTATAATATCTGTACGATGCACGTAGTTGTAATGGGTGTGTGTGTGTATATATGTATGTATGTTTGTGTTTTTTTGGGCTACCGAGTATAATAATTTACAAAATTTAAATTACAATGGATGTTTCCACGTCTTGGCTCGAAATTGAGGATTGTTGACATCGACATAACATCACTTCACTTGAAGGCAGAATATATATTGATGGCGGCAATATGGTCAGAGTACATACGTTTAGAACACCTTTACTGGATACCTCTTGGTCCAGTGACGTCGCTAAAAAGACCTAGACTTCACGACTCACGAAATCGTAATAGCACGATTGCAAGCAAATCAGGGAACGGGTGGGGGTTGAACCCATGGCAAGTGAGTGCTGAAAATTACAGGCCAGTGTGTTAACGTACTGGCCTTGTGTCCCTTTGTACACTCTCGTCAGTAGTATAAGTAAACTCGGTACCTGGTAAGATCCAAGTCAATGGATCCTATGTAATCTTGGTGGTCTGTCTTAATATAAGATTTTTTGATTATAAATAAAAGTTCATAAAACCCACCAGCCTGTAAAATCACTTTTAAAAAAATTTAAAATTAATATAAATTCTCTGTAGGTATCTGTAAGACTATTGCCAGATACTGTATACAAATTGTTTGAATGAAAGCCGTCTTAGAACTGTAAGCGGTGTTCGCGGTGCAAGATTCACTCGGGGAAGATTCGACACCGGTCATACTTCATATACCGCTGACTACATACCTATGGACACTGGCGGGACAGCGATGGAGTGAGTGATGATGAAAATGTTTCTTCCTCTTTTCCGGGTCACCCTGCCTCGGCGGGAAACTGCCGATATGTTAATAAAAAGAAAAAAAAATAGAATACTTTGGTTGTTCTCTCATAGGTTTGCTTTGATCACCCTTCCCTGGCAGTCATTCTCAAGTGCTCCCCAGCCTGTGATCACTGATCCCGGGTCAGGGGCCAACTTTCGCTAATAACGATTTAATTGGCGTGGAAATTATCCCTCAGAAATACAGTGTAGATCGGGCGGCGTAAGTTTCGTGTTTATGGAGCCACTTGATAGGTTCTTAAGTGTCGTCACAGGTGTTATTCCGGTCAGTTTCACCCTAACTGAAGAGTTTACTGACTGAAGTGAATTGTTTAATACAAGGACTGAGGTAGCAGTCCACGTACATACTCGCGTCATCGGTAATGTATCTTCTAAGATATGGTGTAAAATAAGCTCTTCCCTTATGATGTATATACAGTATACGATGTATATACACTGTATGATGTATATACCCTATATGCATATACACTGTATGATGAATATACACTATATGATGTATATACACTATATGATGTATATACACTATATAAATAACCCGCAAGTAGGAGAAAGAATTAATGACGATATTTCAGTGTGACACTGATCGGTATTGTGGGGGGTCGAGCACTTCTCAGGGCTCAGGGACTGACCACCTGATCTTCAACCCTCACTGGATCTGCTGTCTCCAGTATTTAATCTCAGTAGTCGATATATATATATATATATATATATATATATATATATATATATATACATTTTATATATATATATATATTATACATTTTATATATATATATATATATTATACATTTTATATATATATATATTATATATATATATATATATATGCCGGGAGCAATGGGCTAGTAACCCCTTCTCCTGTATACAATTACTAAAAAAGAGAAGAAGAAAAACTTTATAAAACTGGGTTGCTTAAATGTGCGTGGATGTAGTGCGGATGACAAGAAACAGATGATTGCTGATGTTATGAATGAAAAGAAGTTGGATGTCCTGGCCCTAAGCGAAACAAAGCTGAAGGGGGTAGGAGAGTTTCAGTGGGGGGAAATAAATGGGATTAAATCTGGAGTATCTGAGAGAGTTAGAGCAAAGGAAGGGGTAGCAGTAATGTTAAATGATCAGTTATGGAAGGAGAAAAGAGAATATGAATGTGTAAATTCAAGAATTATGTGGATTAAAGTAAAGGTTGGATGCGAGAAGTGGGTCATAATAAGCGTGTATGCACCTGGAGAAGAGAGGAATGCAGAGGAGAGAGAGAGATTTTGGGAGATGTTAAGTGAATGTATAGGAGCCTTTGAACCAAGTGAGAGAGTAATTGTGGTAGGGGACTTGAATGCTAAAGTAGGAGAAACTTTTAGAGAGGGTGTGGTAGGTAAGTTTGGGGTGCCAGGTGTAAATGATAATGGGAGCCCTTTGATTGAACTTTGTATAGAAAGGGGTTTAGTTATAGGTAATACATATTTTAAGAAAAAGAGGATAAATAAGTATACACGATATGATGTAGGGCGAAATGACAGTAGTTTGTTGGATTATGTATTGGTAGATAAAAGACTGTTGAGTAGACTTCAGGATGTACATGTTTATAGAGGGGCCACAGATATATCAGATCACTTTCTAGTTGTAGCTACACTGAGAGTAAAAGGTAGATGGGATACAAGGAGAATAGAAGCATCAGGGAAGAGAGAGGTGAAGGTTTATAAACTAAAAGAGGAGGCAGTTAGGGTAAGATATAAACAGCTATTGGAGGATAGATGGGCTAATGAGAGCATAGGCAATGGGGTCGAAGAGGTATGGGGTAGGTTTAAAAATGTAGTGTTAGAGTGTTCAGCAGAAGTTTGTGGTTACAGGAAAGTGGGTGCAGGAGGGAAGAGGAGCGATTGGTGGAATGATGATGTAAAGAGAGTAGTAAGGGAGAAAAAGTTAGCATATGAGAAGTTTTTACAAAGTAGAAGTGATGCAAGGAGGGAAGAGTATATGGAGAAAAAGAGAGAAGTTAAGAGAGTGGTGAAGCAATGTAAAAAGAGAGCAAATGAGAGAGTGGGTGAGATGTTATCAACAAATTTTGTTGAAAATAAGAAAAAGTTTTGGAGTGAGATTAACAAGTTAAGAAAGCCTAGAGAACAAATGGATTTGTCAGTTAAAAATAGGAGAGGAGAGTTATTAAATGGAGAGTTAGAGGTATTGGGAAGATGGAAGGAATATTTTGAGGAATTGTTAAATGTTGATGAAGATAGGGAAGCTGTGATTTCGTGTATAGGGCAAGGAGGAATAACATCTTGTAGGAGTGAGGAAGAGCCAGTTGTGAGTGTGGGGGAAGTTCGTGAGGCAGTAGGTAAAATGAAAGGGGGTAAGGCAGCCGGGATTGATGGGATAAAGATAGAAATGTTAAAAGCAGGTGGGGATATAGTTTTGGAGTGGTTGGTGCAATTATTTAATAAATGTATGGAAGAGGGTAAGGTACCTAGGGATTGGCAGAGAGCATGCATAGTTCCTTTGTATAAAGGCAAAGGGGATAAAAGAGAGTGCAAAAATTATAGGGGGATAAGTCTGTTGAGTGTACCTGGGAAAGTGTATGGTAGAGTTATAATTGAAAGAATTAAGAGTAAGACGGAGAATAGGATAGCAGATGAACAAGGAGGCTTTAGGAAAGGTAGGGGGTGTGTGGACCAGGTGTTTACAGTGAAACATATAAGTGAACAGTATTTAGATAAGGCTAAAGAGGTCTTTGTGGCATTTATGGATTTGGAAAAGGCGTATGACAGGGTGGATAGGGGGGCAATGTGGCAGATGTTGCAAGTGTATGGTGTAGGAGGTAGGTTACTGAAAGCAGTGAAGAGTTTTTACGAGGATAGTGAGGCTCAAGTTAGAGTATGTAGGAAAGAGGGAAATTTTTTCCCAGTAAAAGTAGGCCTTAGACAAGGATGTGTGATGTCACCGTGGTTGTTTAATATATTTATAGATGGGGTTGTAAGAGAAGTAAATGCGAGGGTCTTGGCAAGAGGCGTGGAGTTAAAAGATAAAGAATCACACACAAAGTGGGAGTTGTCACAGCTGCTCTTTGCTGATGACACTGTGCTCTTGGGAGATTCTGAAGAGAAGTTGCAGAGATTGGTGGATGAATTTGGTAGGGTGTGCAAAAGAAGAAAATTAAAGGTGAATACAGGAAAGAGTAAGGTTATGAGGATAACAAAAAGATTAGGTGATGAAAGATTGAATATCAGATTGGAGGGAGAGAGTATGGAGGAGGTGAACGTATTCAGATATTTGGGAGTGGACGTGTCAGCGGATGGGTCTATGAAAGATGAGGTGAATCATAGAATTGATGAGGGAAAAAGAGTGAGTGGTGCACTTAGGAGTCTGTGGAGACAAAGAACTTTGTCCTTGGAGGCAAAGAGGGGAATGTATGAGAGTATAGTTTTACCAACGCTCTTACATGGGTGTGAAGAGTGGGTGATGAATGTTGCAGCGAGGAGAAGGCTGGAGGCAGTGGAGATGTCATGTCTGAGGGCAATGTGTGGTGTGAATATAATGCAGAGAATTCGTAGTTTGGAAGTTAGGAGGAGGTGCGGGATTACCAAAACTGTTGTCCAGAGGGCTGAGGAAGGGTTGTTGAGGTGGTTCGGACATGTAGAGAGAATGGAGCGAAACAGAATGACTTCAAGAGTGTATCAGTCTGTAGTGGAAGGAAGGCGGGGTAGGGGTCGGCCTAGGAAGGGTTGGAGGGAGGGGGTAAAGGAGGTTTTGTGTGCGAGGGGCTTGGACTTCCAGCAGGCATGCGTGAGCGTGTTTGATAGGAGTGAATGGAGACAAATGGTTTTTAATACTTGACGTGCTGTTGGAGTGTGAGCAAAGTAACATTTATGAAGGGATTCAGGGAAACCGGCAGGCCGGACTTGAGTCCTGGAGATGGGAAGTACAGTGCCTGCACTCTGAAGGAGGGGTGTTAATGTTGCAGTTTAAAAACTGTAGTGTAAAGCACCCTTCTGGCAAGACAGTGATGGAGTGAATGATGGTGAAAGTTTTTCTTTTTCGGGCCACCCTGCCTTGGTGGGTCTCGGCCGGTGTGATAATAAAAATATATATATATGTATATATATATATATGTATATATATATATATAATTTATATATATATATATATATATATATATATATATATATATATATATATATGTATATATATATATATATATATATACAAATAGTCAACGAATATATATTCATATATTCTTTATGTTCAGGTTGATTTTCGCAGATTTATGGCAAAAACAAAATTTCACTCTGCTTATTCGCCAAAATACACCTCTTGCCGAATAGGCCAGATTCGCCGGTTCTGCTTATTGTGCATGACATATACATGACTGACCAGCACTTGTCTAATATTCTGTCCTTCAAACAATAGTTCAGGAATTAATGGAGTGAGAGATGCAGTGGTGCAGTTGATGTGCAGTTGATCAGCGCAGCACACTGCATCTTGTTGCATTGTGTTTCTGCTGTCACTGACGCGTCTTGTTGCTCTAATGTTTCTGCTGTCATTGACGCGTCTTGTTGCGAGTACAACATCCAGTTCTGCTGGATGCGCTACTCGTAAGGATTGTGTGGTCTCGTGGACTAAGGTGTCATGAGTTTTCGTCCACCATGAGGCAGGCCAGAGCAGCATGGGTTCGACTCCTTGACTAGTCGCAGTATTGTTATGGATATATATATATATATATATATATATATATATATATATATATATATATATATATATATATATATATATATATATATATATATAGTTGGAGTAAAATGTTTAAGCAGAGTGAAGGAAATGTGTCCAATAAAAAACAAGTTTTGTCACGGTGGTCAAAAATAGTGAAGGAAACGTTGGGAAAAATATTTTAAAAGAGTTAACTTTGTTTATTACCTTAAGAAAACTGGCATGATGGGGAAGGAAGAGATAATTTTGAAGGAAAAAAAACACTTGAGTCAGACTGGCAGAGCCAAAACTGTTTAGGAAGTTGGTGTGAAAATTCTCTAGAAGAGTCTGGCTGGATGATTCTACTTGGGTGGAATTACTCTACTAAGATGTAAGTATGCATAAGTAGGCTGTACGAGAGCAAGTGGCCGAGAAGATAACAGTAGTATATGAACCTTGAGTAAACATTACCACTACCAGGGTACCACTAATATTGTAATCAATTTTAAACTATTGTTACGAAGATTTATGGAAGTTAGTTCGGGATTATATAGAGTTGAACTCTTCTCTGACTCTCCCAGCCGCCTCTCTCTCCCACCATCCCTATGATATTATCCCTCGCTGCCCTAAATTATTAATAATTTGTTAATTATTAGGACACTGACGCCTTATTACATCCGACAATAAGTAGCGCCAGTAACACTGCCACAGACTCGAGCTGTAGCTGTAATATAGACAAGACTAATAGTTAACAAAGGTCATTCTTGAAGGCAGTTAAAAAATAAATTATTTAAAGCATTAATTTGGTTTGTTGGTGTGAAATTGTTAGATCTAAGATATTAGCAAACATTTCGGTCAGATACAGTAGTTCATTTTACAATTTAATTGAAAATATTGAGTCAGTAAAAACTGAGAATTATATAAATATGTTTTTATTGAAGGTTACTTCTTTCATCCTCGAGCTGGCAAAAAGGAGAGCTAAAACTCCATGAAAAAAGGACAACAGAGTGGTTTTTGGAGGCAGCAACTGTCCACCACATCGAAATTATAAGACAAATTTGGATGGAATGAATGCATCAACAAAACTCAGTGCAACACTTTGTCCAGGATCAACAGAAAACAAGAAACTCCTTGACCAGATATTCAGTTCCCGAACCTGTCTTCACCTGTCACTTGACTTTCATCACCTGACCTTCACCACCACTGACGTCTCCACTACCTGACCTGACCTAACCGGACCTTGGATACATCGATCTACAGTTTATTTTTTTTATCTTCCAAAGAACCAGCAAGAGGAAAATTGTACAAATACTCGCTTTCTCTGCTTCAAGTTTCTCTGAATCATCATCCTCAATTTTGTCAATAACAATATCAAGTTACCAATTTTTCCTACGTTTTCTCCGTCCCTCTCTCTCTCATACGCATAATCTCTCTCTCTACCCCTTTCCTGTCTTTCGCGTCCTGTCTACCTGTCTTCTCTACATCACCTTAACAAAAACCCACGTTAAGAGAGAGGAATTTCTTGTTTCCTAATATTAAGACGTAACAGCCACCTTCTGTCTCCTGTCTCCCACTCTTCGTCATCTTTCTTCACCTTACTCTGTTTTTCTCCTTCCATTATTTAGGTCACTACCAACGCGAGAAAAATGAGACCGTAGTCACTATGGTCGAAACTCTCCTCTATAGATGTAATATTTTCTGCCATTAATTTTTCCCCACTGCGAAATGGCTTTAGGATAATTTAGTTTGGCCTAAGTGAGGGATTTTTAAGAGACTCTGGAGGAATCCTTTTCATTATAGGAGATAAAGTGTATCTGAAGACAAGATGGAGTGTTCCAAGGTGTCACTGACAACACTGGTAATTATCCAGGGCGTCATTGACAACACTAGTGTTTCTCCAGGGTGTCATTGACAACACTGGTGTTTCTCAAGGGTGTCATTGACAACACTGGTGTTTCTCAAGGGCGTCACTGACAACACTGGTGTTTCTCCAGGGTGTCATTGACAACACTGGTGTTTCTCCAGGGTGTCATTGACAACACTGGTGTTTCTCCAGGGTGTCATTGACAACACTGGTGTTTCTCCAGGGTGTCATTGACAACACTGGTGTTTCTCCAGGGTGTCATTGACAACACTGGTGTTTCTCCAGGGTGTCATTGACAACACTGGTGTGTCTCCAGGGTGTCACTGACAACACTGGTGTTTCTCCAGGGTGTCACTGACAACACTGGTGTTTCTCCAGGGTGTCACTGACAACACTGGTGTTTCTCCAGGGTGTCACTGACAACACTGGTGTTTCTCCAGGGTGTCACTGACAACACTGGTGTTTCTCCAGGGTGTCACTGACAACACTGGTGTTTCTCCAGGGTGTCACTGACACCACTGGTGTTTCTCCAGGGTGTCACTGACACCACTGGTGTTTCTCCAGGGTGTCACTGACACCACTGGTGTTTCTCCAGGGTGTCACTGACACCACTGGTGTTTCTCCAGGGTGTCACTGACACCACTGGTGTTTCTCCAGGGTGTCACTGACACCACTGGTGTTTCTCCAGGGTGTCACTGACAACACTGGTGTTTCTCCAGGGTGTCACTGACACCACTGGTGTTTCTCCAGGGTGTCACTGACACCACTGGTGTTTCTCCAGGGTGTCACTGACACCACTGGTGTTTCTCCAGGGTGTCACTGACACCACTGGTGTTTCTCCAGGGTGTCACTGACACCACTGGTGTTTCTCCAGGGTGTCACTGACACCACTGGTGTTTCTCCAGGGTGTCACTGACCACTGGTGTTTCTCCAGGGTGTCACTGACAACACTGGTGTTTCTCCAGGGTGTCACTGACACTACTGGTGTTTCTCCAGGGTGTCACTGACACCACTGGTGTTTCTCCAGGGTGTCACTGACAACACTGGTGTTTCTCCAGGGTGTCACTGACACCACTGGTGTTTCTCCAGGGTGTCACTGACACCACTGGTGTTTCTCCAGGGTGTCACTGACACCACTGGTGTTTCTCCAGGGTGTCATTGACACCACTGGTGTTTCTCCAGGGTGTCACTGACAACACTGGTGTTTCTCCAGGGTGTCACTGACAACACTGGTGTTTCTCCAGGGTGTCACTGACAACACTGGTGTTTCTCCAGGGTGTCACTGACAACACTGGTGTTTCTCCAGGGTGTCACTGACACCACTGGTGTTTCTCCAGGGTGTCACTGACAACACTGGTGTTTCTCCAGGGTGTCACTGACACCACTGGTGTTTCTCCAGGGTGTCACTGACAACACTGGTGTTTCTCCAGGGTGTCACTGACACCACTGGTGTTTCTCCAGGGTGTCACTGACACCACTGGTGTTTCTCCAGGGTGTCACTGACAACACTGGTGTTTCTCCAGGGTGTCACTGACAACACTGGTGTTTCTCCAGGGTGTCACTGACAACACTGGTGTTTCTCCAGGGTGTCACTGACACCACTGGTGTTTCTCCAGGGTGTCACTGACACCACTGGTGTTTCTCCAGGGTGTCACTGACAACACTGGTGTTTCTCCAGGGTGTCACTGACAACACTGGTGTTTCTCCAGGGTGTCACTGACAACACTGGTGTTTCTCCAGGGTGTCACTGACAACACTGGTGTTTCTCCAGGGTGTCACTGACACCACTGGTGTTTCTCCAGGGTGTCACTGACAACACTGGTGTTTCTCCAGGGTGTCACTGACACCACTGGTGTTTCTCCAGGGTGTCACTGACAACACTGGTGTTTCTCCAGGGTGTCACTGACACCACTGGTGTTTCTCCAGGGTGTCACTGACACCACTGGTGTTTCTCCAGGGTGTCACTGACAACACTGGTGTTTCTCCAGGGTGTCACTGACAACACTGGTGTTTCTCCAGGGTGTCACTGACAACACTGGTGTTTCTCCAGGGTGTCACTGACACCACTGGTGTTTCTCCAGGGTGTCACTGACACCACTGGTGTTTCTCCAGGGTGTCACTGACAACACTGGTGTTTCTCCAGGGTGTCACTGACAACACTGGTATTTCTCCAGGGTGTCACTGACAACACTGGTGTTTCTCCAGGGTGTCACTGACACCACTGGTGTTTCTCCAGGGTGTCACTGACAACACTGGTGTTTCTCCAGGGTGTCACTGACAACAATGGTATTTCTCCAGGGTGTCACTGACAACACTGGTGTTTCTCCAGGGTGTCACTGACAACACTGGTGTTTCTCCAGGGTGTCACTGACACCACTGGTGTTTCTCCAGGGTGTCACTGACAACACTGGTGTTTCTCCAGGGTGTCACTGACACCACTGGTGTTTCTCCAGGGCGTCACTGACAACACTGGTGTTTCTCCAGGGTGTCACTGACACCACTGGTGTTTCTCCAGGGTGTCACTGACACCACTGGTGTTTCTCCAGGGTGTCACTGACAACACTGGTGTTTCTCCAGGGTGTCACTGACAACACTGGTGTTTCTCCAGGGTGTCACTGACACCACTGGTGTTTCTCCAGGGTGTCACTGACACCACTGGTGTTTCTCCAGGGTGTCACTGACAACACTGGTGTTTCTCCAGGGTGTCACTGACAACACTGGTGTTTCTCCAGGGTGTCACTGACAACACTGGTATTTCTCCAGGGTGTCACTGACACCACTGGTGTTTCTCCAGGGTGTCACTGACTTAGTCTCACAGTTAAACCATTGCTAGTTATCAGCTTCAACATGACTTGATTTTAGCACATCAGGGAATTTTACGTCCTTGAGCAACATCAAGATCTTCTGTCATTAATTTCCCTTCTCCTCAGAACATTATTGTAACGCAGCTGAGCACCACAGCTGAGCACCACAGCTGAGCACCACAGCTGAGCACCACAGCTGAGCACCACAGTTGAGCACCACAGTTGAGCACCACAGCTGAGCACCACAGCTGAGCACCACAGCTGAGCACCACAGCTGAGGCAGCAACAGCGTCTCATTAACAGTACATACTAGCATACAAAACGTTGAATTAATCACGTCTCCCAAGTTAAATATTCAGTACCCAAAATATGCAAACTCAATATTTACAACAATAAAGATGAGAGTGACGACCTCCATAACTGGAAATGTTGAAAAAATGTCACATGTATTTCTCATGTAAAATTTGTTAAGAAACTGACACTATCCAATGCGTGTTCCAACTGACATGTAATAAACACTTGTCACTATTTTGTATTTTCCAATATTTCATATTTTTTTTTTCATTTTGAAACATCGAAATCCCTGAAGCAAAAATCTCTCTAAGACACTACGTAACTGGATACATTTGTATAATTTTATACAGAGAATTAGGTTGATCAGCTTGAGTATGCAACTGTGTTAGGAATGAAGGGTTTACGCTGGTGTATGTGCAGTCATATGTACCATTTGTCTGGCTTATTTTAACAGCAGCTCTACGAGAGAATTTCCTTTACAAATACTTGGTAAGTCCTGAGGATCTATATGCAAATGTGAGACGTTTATTGTTTCAAGTTATCGTCGAGTGTAGCCTCTGTTTTGCTGAATTAGTTGGGTTTTGTACTGGTAGCTCATCTTTCACATTAAACATTATTGTACCACTTGTGTCACATAGTCATAGAGGGTATGGCACTGGGTGTTCGTACTGTATGAGGCCCAGAAGCTGTAGCTCAACATTCAGGGGTGTAGTAGCTGGAACATACACTTAAAAACTCTGAAACTGTAGATCAGTACAAAGGTCCAGGATCTATACGTAGCTGTGTACACCCTTATGTGGACCAATAGCTGTAGCTTTACATCTATAGTCGTCCTATGAGCTGTTGCTCAATGCTTTCATGAGGCCCAAGAGCTATAACTCAACACCCTCCAGGAGCTGGAGAGCTGTAAACACAACATCCTCCATTGACCCCGAATCATAGCTCAGCATTCTCGAAAGAGCCAAGTATCATTAGCTCAGGGTTGTGAGACCCATGAGCTACAGTTCAACGCCCTCAAGACGTCTAGAGAAGTAGCTGGATGTTCTTATAATGCACAGGAACTCGAGTTGAGCGCCCTGAAGAGGCCCAGGAGCTGTAGTTCAACACCCGCAAATGGCCCGTGAGTCATCAACACTCATGAAGCTCAAGTGCTAGAATTCAACCAACTCTGAAAACACACAGACACACACACACACACACACACACACACACACACACACACACACACACACACACACACACACACACACACACACACACACACACACACACACACACACACACGTACTAAGGCAGTGTGAAAATATTACATTAATCCAAATATGATATTTCAGCAAATGATGTCTACACAACCCGTCTACCAATTTCGTGATCTTGCAATGTGACCCTGCACCAGTATCTTGCAATGTGACCATGCACCAGTATCTTGCAATGTGACCATGCACCAGTATCTTGCAATGTGACCATGCACCAGTATCTTGCAATGAGACCATGCACCAGTATCTTGCATTGTGACCCTGCACCAGTATCTTGCAATGTGACCATGCACCAGTATCTTGCAATGTGACCATGCACCAGTATCTTGCAATGTGACCATGCACCAGTATCTTGCAATGTGACCATGCACCAGTATCTTGCATTGTGACCCTGCACCAGTATCTTGCAATGTGACCATGCACCTGTATCTTGCAATGTGACCATGCACCAGTATCTTGCAATGTGACCATGCACCAGTATCTTGCAATGTGACCCTGCACCTGTATCTTGCAATGTGACCATGCACCAGTATCTTGCAATGTGACCATGCACCAGTATCTTGCAATGTGACCATGCACCAGTATCTTGCAATGTGACCCTGCACCTGTATCTTGCAATGTGACCATGCACCTGTATCTTGCATTGTGACCCTGCACCAGTATCTTGCAATGTGACCATGCACCAGTATCTTGCAGTGTGACCCTGCACCAGTATCTTGCAATGTGACCATGCACCAGTATCTTGCGGTGTGACCCTGCACCAGTATCTTGCAATGTGACCATGCACCAGTATCTTGCATTGTGACCCTGCACCAGTATCTTGCAATGTGACCATGCACCAGTATCTTGCAGTGTGACCCTGCACCAGTATCTTGCAATGTGACCATGCACCAGTATCTTGCATTGTGACCCTGCACCAGTATCTTGCAATGTGACCATGCACCAGTATCATGCAGTGTGACCATGCACCAGTATCTTGCAATGTGACCATGCACCAGTATCATGCAGTGTGACCATGCACCAGTATCTTGCAATGTGACCATGCACCAGTATCTTGCATTGTGACCCTGCACCAGTATCATGCAGTGTGACCATGCACCAGCATCTTGCAATGTGACCATGCACCAGTATCTTGCAATGTGACCATGTACCAGTATCATGCAGTGTGACCATGCACCAGTATCTTGCATTGTGACCCTGCACCAGTATCTTGCAATGTGACCATGCACCTGTATCTTGCAATGTGACCATGCATAAGTATCTTGCAATGTGACCATGCACCAGTATCTTGCAATGTGACCCTGCACCTGTATCTTGCAATGTGACCATGCACCAGTATCTTGCAATGTGACCATGCACCAGTATCTTGCAATGTGACCATGCACCAGTATCTTGCAATGTGACCCTGCACCTGTATCTTGCAATGTGATCATGCACCTGTATCTTGCATTGTGACCCTGCACCAGTATCTTGCAATGTGACCATGCACCAGTATCTTGCATTGTGACCCTGCACCAGTATCTTGCAATGTGACCATGCACCAGTATCATGCAGTGTGACCATGCACCAGTATCTTGCAATGTGACCATGCACCAGTATCATGCAGTGTGACCATGCACCAGTATCTTGCAATGTGACCATGCACCAGTATCTTGCATTGTGACCCTGCACCAGTATCTTGCAATGTGACCATGCACCAGTATCTTGCGGTGTGACCCTGCACCAGTATCTTGCAATGTGACCCTGCACCAGTATCTTGCAATGTGACCATGCACCAGTATCATGCAGTGTGACCATGCACCAGTATCTTGCAATGTGACCATGCACCAGTATCATGCAGTGTGACCATGCACCAGTATCATGCAGTGTGACCATGCACCAGTATCTTGCAATGTGACCCTGCACCAGTATCTTGCAATGTGACCATGCACCAGTATCTTGCGGTGTGACCCTGCACCAGTATCTTGCAATGTGACCATGCACCAGTATCTTGCATTGTGACCCTGCACCAGTATCTTGCAATGTGACCATGCACCAGTATCTTGCAGTGTGACCCTGCACCAGTATCTTGCAATGTGACCATGCACCAGTATCTTGCATTGTGACCCTGCACCAGTATCTTGCAATGTGACCATGCACCAGTATCATGCAGTGTGACCATGCACCAGTATCTTGCAATGTGAACATGCACCAGTATCATGCAGTGTGACCATGCACCAGTATCTTGCAATGTGACCATGCACCAGTATCTTGCATTGTGACCCTGCACCAGTATCATGCAGTGTGACCATGCACCAGCATCTTGCAATGTGACCATGCACCAGTATCTTGCAATGTGACCATGCACCAGTATCATGCAGTGTGACCATGCACCAGTATCTTGCAATGTGACCATGCACCAGTATCTTGCAGTGTGACCCTGCACCAGTATCTTGCAATGTGACCATGCACCAGTATCTTGCATTGTGACCCTGCACCAGTATCTTGCATTGTGACCCTGCACCAGTATCATGCAGTGTGACCATGCACCAGTATCTTGCATTGTGACCATGCACCAGTATCATGCAGTGTGACCATGCACCAGTATCTTGCAATGTGACCATGCACCAGTATCTTGCATTGTGACCCTGCACCAGTATCATGCAGTGTGACCATGCACCAGTATCTTGCAATGTGACCCTGCACCAGTATCGAGTATCATATACTTTGCAGAGGAACATAAGACTGTTGGGTTGCAATAAATGATAATTTACCAGCTTATCAAGGAAAAAATAATTAATATCTCTTACTATTAATAATTCTATATAATGCTCAAAGCTGCCGAAAATGTTGGGTTTGCAACACTTAATCACTCCCTCCAGCTGACTTCACATGAATACAGTAAGATAAACAACATTCCACATAACAATGGCTGGGACTCGAGGAACTTCCTCTCATCTTCTCATTGTATTAAGACAGAGAGGAGTGAGGCCGCATTCTGCTTTGGCTTGGTAACGAGACTATTGTTAGGTAATGGACTGCGTCCTGGAACTGCATTCTGGAAAGTTTTATCAAGGAGCTCAAGCATTAATTACCATTATCGTAAATATTACGCACCTGGAGCCTATTTAAGAACGAAACTAAATGATTAGAGGAGAATGTGTCAGAACTCAGGCAGCAGCTGTGTGACAAACATGTAGGTAATAATATTTACATCTTATGTAGATTTGAGAAAAATACACTTTCGAAAAAACATTTATTGAGAGTTTCTAAACATGTAAACTGTTATATAGATGTTAAAATACAATGAGTTTGAACAACTAGAAATGTGTAAAGTTCCACGTGAATTTATTATGAAAAGAATAGGAAAGCTACACCATCTAACGTGTGAACAAGTCCTGTAAATGTGCAACGCTTATTAGGTATCCCCGAAGGGATATCATTTATGCTAATGAGAGAGAAAAAGACACAATCAGTCCTGCCACTAAGTAAAATAATTATAGGTTTCCGTTGCACACTTTTCAGACAGTAGCCTGGTTGGTATATAATATATATATATATGTCGTGCCGAATATGTAAAACTGGTCAATTAGCAAGAACTCATTTAAAATTAAGTCCTTTCCAAATTTTTCTCTTATACGTTTAAAGATATATTTTTTTCTTTAATGTTAATGTAAAAATTTTTAAATTTGCACCAAAAGAAACTTAGAAAACTTACCTAACCTTGTTATAACAAGAACAATTTATTTTAGCCTAACCCAGCTAAATGTATTTTAGATTTATTTACAATAATTTAATACTAAACAAACACAGTGAAATATATTTTTTTCGTTAGGTTCAGAATGATTTTGGCGAAATTATTGCATACACAAATTTTAGCTTTTCCTATATGGCAAGATGAGCGTTGCTATTTAAGCCAAGTTCGCAAGTTCTGCCTATTCGGCACGACATATATATATATATATATATATATATATATATATATATATATATATATATATATATATATATATATATATATATATATATATATATATATATATATATATATATATATATATATATATATATATATATATATGCAAACAATCGCAGACAGACGATCATAATGCAAGATAAGCCACGGGGGGTGGAAATCTTTATCTCAAGTACTTTCACATTTCACGGTGCGTCATTAGGAGCTATGCAGTGTTGCAAGGCAGCAACTGAAAGAGCGAGGGGAAGTTTTTTTTACAGAGTAGCGCAGCGCTGGTTGACACCAGCCGCAGTCTCTTTGAATGTGAGGCAGCTGCCTGTCTGCCACCCGTCCTACGACCCTCCCCGTCCCCCCTCACATGGGGAACGAGAGGGTCTCTGAATTTTCACCAGTCAAGGAATAGGAAATTAGAAAATACAATAGCCAGCCCCAAGCTTCTTCTAGTCGCCTAGAACAGGTCATGTGACTTGAGAAAATAAGTTTCACAGTGGATAATATACATATGGATTCCTATTATTCTGTGTAACCCCTTAATTAAGGGGTTACGCTGCAACATATGATAGATCATACGCTGCAACATTTGATAAAACATATGACTGCAGCACATGATAGAGCATATGACTGCAACATGTGAGCTTTTATTGTGCGCCTCTGTTATTCTCTGTCAGGAATGAAAACGAAAAAAACAATCGACAGATGGTGTCTAATTTGCAACAGATGTTTCAACTGGCAAATAACGTAGTTATCAACAAGGTGCTCAGACGGCGCCACTTAAGACTGAAATACAATCCCAGATGAGGTATTGGGAAAAAGCGCCACCTCGGAATTTATGAATAAAACGCAAAACCATTCATGATTTACTGTCCCCAAACAATATTTCAATATCCGCCGCTGGGTGGTGCAACCTGTCGCCGGATGTGACTGGAAGGTAATTTCCAGGCGAGGTCTGGCAGTAAATTATCACCAGTAAATTTTGAAAGTAAGCGTGAAAACGTATATTCTCAGATAACGAAATTTCAAGCTGTTGAACAAATGGGCGTGTATGGTAAACGTGATTATAATCATACCCTAGTTTTTAAAGGGGTGGAGGGGTAAGTCAATGGAAGGCATCGGTTAGATGACGAAAAGCTCCAGTGCCGGTCATCATATGACTAAGATCCGCGTCAGGAAACACTTGTCCTGTTTCCTGAAGAACCTTATCTAGCTTAACCTTCCTCACATTCATCGCTGGAGGAAAGACCAAATTTAAGTTTAAGACGCAAATAAGTCACAGTGAAGTTAGGAACTTGAGATGTGAGGAAATTAAGAAATCATATTGATCAGGATGTGTAACAACTAATTTGAGGCAATAGTTGAAACAATTGTAGAAGAAAACACAATACCCAGCTTCAAGAATGAGTACGACAGGTCAGTAAAGTAAAGAAACAATGAAGAATATTGAGGGGCGAGGCAGTAACTTGAAGAACAAGGTAGTAACTTGAAGAACAAGGTAGTAACTTGAAGAACAAGGTAGTAACTTGAAGAACAAGGTAGTAACTTGAAGAACAAGGTAGTAACTTGAAGAACAAGGTAGTAACTTGAAGAACGTGATAAGTTGATGAATAAGGTAGTAACTTGAAGAACAAGGTGGTAATTTGGAGAACAAGGAAGTAACTTGAAAGAACAGAGCGACGGAGCTGCTTTCTTTCTCTCATTGTTCAAAACCGTCAGTTCACATCAGCGCTGCAGAATCAGAGTCATTATTATCAGCGTACACAACACAGGTTCACCTGCTCTCCTTGTTGTGGCGTCATAGAGAGAGCGAGTGAGTCTCATTTTACCTTAGTCTTACAGCAGAACGAAGTAGAAGTAGGCTGTATCTTGAGTTAATTATAACACTATAAGGATCTCAAATAATACAGTATTTAATAGTATCTTAAGTACAGTATTGTGATGTATCCGGAGCGCTTATAAGTACAACTCGACTCCTTTATCTTTTGCATGGCAGTTTAATGCTCAGTACTCGACTTTAGACCATTGCTGATCACAGCTCAGAGCTCAGTATTTGATACTTAGATCATCTTGTCTCATAGGTGTAGAAACTCTGGTCTCAGTGGTGTTGTGCTCAACACACTACGAGAATAACCCCTGGTAACAGCTGTAATACTGGAAATATTTTATGAAACAAGCTTTTATTGCGACAATGTCATGTTCTCAGTAGAACTATAGAATTTCTGTTAGTAAGTAAGTAAATTTATTCAGGTATACACAAATACAGTTACATAGAATTATCATACATAGCAGCATATGTGTAGAGAACCTAGGATAACCCAAAAAAGTCAGAGTGACTTATTTCCATTGGATCAACTGATCTCAGTGCCTACAAGCATGTAAGGTTAATATTTATCGCAGAAAAGAAGCGAAGACAAAGAACCATAAAGAATTTCTGTGGCTGCTGAATTTCTTATAAAAATCTGGTAGAAAATATGTGGCAACCATCGCGTGTTTCATCAGACATATAATGAACACAAGTCAAAATTTTATGCCTTGTAATTTTTTGAAACAATGAAATTCTAGAAAAGTATTTCTATTTGTATTCCGTTAAGCTCACCTTTCAATTCTAAATATTTGTATAATATGATACAACAATAAGGTTGAGGATGGTGAGAGTTGCAGTGGTGGAGGGAAGAGAGAGGTTTAAACTGGGTTTATGTGCAGTGATCTGCACCACTTGTCTGGCTTATTTTACCAGCAGCTGTAAGACGAAATTTCCTTCACAAATACTTGGTAAGTCCCGAGGATCTATATGCAAATGTGCGACGCTTATTGTTTCAAGTTATCGTCGAGTGTAGCCTCTGTTGCTGAGCTTGAAGGTCCTATGCTGGCTGTTTCTCCTTTCTGCTACGATGTACACCATTACATCGCTTTTGTCACTGTCTTGGAGAGTCTTGTGTTGGTTGTTCCTCTCACATTGCATCTTACATATAACACCACTTATGCCACAGTGTCTTACAGAGATTTAGCTGCGTGAAATAAAGCTAAGAAAAATATTTTACAAATGCAAAGCAAAACGAGATGTTTTCGGTCGCTGTGCCATTAAAGAATCGTATCTTAGGACTGCGTTACTCTAGTTCCCTGCAAGTCAGTGCACGCGATGAGATTATTGGTTTGTTTTGCTGGCCATAATATGCATCATCCATTAAAAACCGAAACTATTCATCAGTTAAACAGTACATTAGGTAAATTTCACCTAAAATGGACAAATCCGCATCTATACACGTGTCTTGGATTTATTTTTAATTAGTATTGGCTGCTCAATTTTACCTCCATCTCTTTGTTCGTTCGTTTCTGTCTCCCCTCTCTGTATCTTTCTCTTCTCTTTATCTCCTCTTCTCTCTCTCTCTCTCTCTCTCTCTCTCTCTCTCTCTCTCTCTCTCTCTCTCTCTCTCTCTCTCTCTCTCTCTCTCTTTCTCTCTCTCTCTCTCTCTCTCTCTCTCTCTCTCTCTCTCTCTCTCTCTCTCTCTCTCTCTCTCTCTCTCTCTCTCTCTCTCTCTCTCTCTCTTGCCCTGTATCTTTCCCTCCTGTACATTAGTCTATCATCACTTCACGCTTCTCTCTTTCCATCCCTGCTACATTATCTAATTCCCTCTCCCTCCATCACTCCAGCGGTCAATGTTATCATCTAGCATTTTGCTGACGTTTAAGTTCGCCGTTTCTATATTTTTATTGTTATTTCACATTTTTCTTATCGGCTGAGAGGTAAAATGGTATCACTGGACATTTTTATGTTGAAAAATGTTATTTGGTGTTATCACTTTGCAGTTTCTGGTCGTCGGAGATGTTTTTCTCATTTTTCTTGGGTGTTTAAGGACGTCTTCCCGTCGTTGTAAGCAATGTTTAAGGACGTCTTCCTGTCGCTGTAAGCAATGTAATGCTATGTAGTGGGAAAAATGAGGCTTTTTTCTTATTTGTAAGGAATATGTTTCCCTGTTTTAGATTTTTTTTTATTTTCCGATCGAGTTAAACCATTTGTATCTGTGTTCGGAAAAGTCTATTTGCTTGTTTGTTTGTTTGTGTGGGTTTTTATTGTTGCGTGATGTCAACGGTATTTGTGACATCAGTTTTGCCTTGGTTTGTGAAGTCATTGTTTTTTTTGTTAGGTGAGATCAGTGTTTTCTAGTAAGAAGAGAATATTTTCTTGGGAGGAGTCATTTTTTTCTTGTGAGATGCTACCGTTTTCTTGAAGACAATTTATTCTCTGTGAGAAGACTAATTGTTTCTTGGGAGAAGCCAACATTTTCTTGTGACAATATATCTCTGTGTCTTATGACAACCCATTTTTTTCTGAGAAACCACTGTGGCTTATCACACGTTCACTGCCAGTGTGGCCTATTTCACGTTCACTGCCAGTGTGGCCTACTTCACGTTCATTGTCAGTGTGGCCTACTTCACGTTCACTGCCAGTGTGGCCTACTTCACGTTCACTGCCAGTGTGGCCTACTTCACGTTCACTGCCAGTGTGGCCTACTTCACGTTCACTGCCAGTGTGGCCTACTTCACGTTCACTGCCAGTGTGGCCTACTTCACGTTCACTGCCAGTGTGGCCTACTTCACGTTCATTGCCAGTGTGGCCTACCTCACGTTCACTGCCAGTGTTGCCTACTTCACGTTCACTGCCAGTGTGGCCTACCACACGTTCACTGCCAGTGTGGCCTACTTCACGTTCACTGCCAGTGTGGCCTACCTCACGTTCACCGCCAGTGTTGCCTACTTCACGTTCACTGCCAGTGTGGCCTACCACACGTTCACTGCCAGTGTGGCCTACTTCACGTTCACTGCCAGTGTGGCCTACCTCACGTTCACCGCCAGTGTTGCCTACTTCACGTTCCCTGCCAGTGTAGCCTGCCTCGCGTTCACTGCCAGTTTGACCTACTTCACGTTCACTGGCATTGTGGCCTACCTCACGTTCACTGCCACTGGCCTACGTCACGTTCACTGCCAGTATGGCCTACCTCACGTTCACTGCCAGTGAGGCTTACCTCACGTTCACTGCCACTGTGGCCTACGTCACATTCACTGCCACTGTAGCCTGCCTTACGTTCACTGCCACTGTGGCCTACCTCACGTTCACTGCCACTGTGGCCTACGTCACGTTCACTGCCAGTATGGCCTACCTCACGTTCACTGCCAGTGAGGTTTACCTCACGTTCACTGCCACTGTGGCCTACGTCACATTCACTGCCACTGTAGCCTGCGTTACGTTCACTGCCATTGTGGCCTACCACACGTTCACTGCCAGTGTGGCCTACCTCACGTTCACTGCCACTGTGGCCTACCTCACGTTCACTGCCACTGTGGCCTACCACACGTTCACTGCCACTGTGGCCTACCTCACGTTCACTGCCACTGTGGCCTACCTCACGTTCACTGCCACTGTGGCCTACCTCACGTTCACTGCCACTGTGGCCTACCTCACGTTCACTGCCACTGTGGCCTACCTCACGTTCACTGCCACTGTGGCCTACCTCACGTTCACTGCCACTGTGGCCTACCTCACGTTCACTGCCACTGTGGCCTACCTCACGTTCACTGCCACTGTGGCCTACCTCACGTTCACTGCCACTGTGGCCTACCTCACGTTCACTGCCACTGTGGCCTGCCTCACGTTCACTGCCACTGGGAGCCTCGTACTGCATTTCAGGTTTTGCAATGAACAATAATTGTTAGGGTCAGGTCTAGATTGTAGGGTGGACGCTGGTTGCAGCTCCAAGTTATAATCACGAGTCCTGGCTTGAGTAACTCGTCACCTGTGCACAGTGCAATGTTGCAGTGCTAAGTACATTATTTCTGAGCAGCAGCAGCAGCACTACTACTACTACTATTGCTACTGCTACTATTACTACTAATACCTAATACTAGTACTAATTCTGATACTGCTACTACTACTACAATTTCGACTGGTGGTGAAGAGAGCCTTCCTTTTCTTCATGCCTTGAGCAGCAAGGGCTTCAAATGAGCCCCTGTTCAGGTCATCAGGGAGGATGACAGGCCCCACAATGGGTTAAATTCAAAGTTTATTCAAATTCAAAGTTTATTCTCTATAAGGATTACAATGCTGAGTTTACAGAAATTTGGTTATTGTTTGGGTTACATGTAGTAAAATTGTGATTACAGAGTGTACCACTAGAACGCTTAGCATGGCTAGGCATTTCGGCATTTTCGCCTCAATAACTGCATGTAGGTCTGGTATTTTGAGGCAGACAAATTATTATTTGTAGCTGCGATGTTGACGGAGTGAGTAACTTTTAGAGTAATGGAAAACCTCGGTAGATTAGACATGCGTTGTATGACTGTGAATCCCACTCAGATGTTCCTGGGTGATGAATTCCACTCAGATGTTCCTGGGTGATGAATTCCACTCAGATGTTCCTGGGTGATGAATTCCACTCAGATGTTCCTGGGTGATGAATTCCACTCAGATGTTCCTGGGTGATGAATTCCACTCAGATGTTCCTGGATGATGAATCCCACTCATATGTTCCTGGGTGATGAATCCCACTCAGATGTTCCAGGTTGTTGATGAATCCCACTCAGATGTTCCTGGGTGATGAATCCCACTCAGATGTTCCTGGATGATGAATCCCACTCATATGTTCCTGGGTGATGAATCCCACTCAGATGTTTCAGGTTGTTGATGAATCCCACTCAGATGTTCATTGGTGATGAATCCCACTCAGATGTTCCTGGGTGATGAATTCCACTCAGATGTTCCTGGGTGATGAATTCCACTCAGATGTTTCTGGGTGATGAATTCCACTCAGATGTTCCTGGATGATGAATCCCACTCAGATGTTCCTGGGTGATGAATTCCACTCAGATGTTTCTGGGTGATGAATTCCACTCAGATGTTCCTGGGTGATGAATCCCACTCAGATGTTCCAGGTTGTTGATGAATCCCACTCAGATGTTCCTGGGTGATGAATCCCACTCAGATGTTCCAGGTTGTTGATGAATCCCACTCAGATGTTCCTGGGTGATGAATCCCACTCAGATGTTCCTGGATGATGAATCCCACTCATATGTTCCTGGGTGATGAATCCCACTCAGATGCTCCAGGTTGTTGATGAATCCCACTCAGATGTTCCTGGGTGATGAATCCCACTCAGATGTTCCAGGTTGTTGATGAATCCCACTCAGATGTTCCTGGATGATGAATCCCACTCATATGTTCCTGGGTGATGAATCCCACTCAGATGTTCCAGGTTGTTGATGAATCCCACTCAGATGTTCCTGGGTGATGAATCCCACTCAGATGTTTCTGGATGATGAATCCCACTCAGATGTTCCTGGGTGATGAATCTCACTCAGATGTTCCTGGGTGATGAATCCCACTCAGATGTTCCTGGGTGATGAATCCCACTCAGATGTTCCTGGGTGATGAATCCCACTCAGATGTTCCTGGGTGATGAATCCCACTCAGATGTTCCTGGGTGATGAATCCCACTCAGATGTTTCTGGGTGATGAATCCCACTCAGATGTTCCTGGTTGATGAATAACATAACACTCACAAATAACGCGACAAACTCTCTTGCTTGTGTATTTATAAGAAGAGGATAAAGTTGCTTTCACTGGCAGAGTGACTCGCACCACACACCTGAGGCCAGTGTTGGAGCTACACCTGTCATCAATGTTGGAGCTACACCTGTCATCAGTGTTGGAGCTACACCTGTCATCAGTGTTGGAGCTACACCTGTCATCAGTGTTGGAGCTACACCTGTCATCAGTGTTGGAGCTACACTTGTCATCAGTGTTGGAGCTACACCTGTCATCAGTGTTGGAGCTACACCTGTCACCAGTGTTGGAGCTACACTTATCATCAGTGTTGGAGCTACACTTGTCATCAGTGTTGGAGCTACACCTGTCATCAGTGTTGGAGCTACACCTGTCATCAGTGTTGGAGCTACACTTGTCATCAGTGTTGGAGCTACACTTGTCATCAGTGTTGGAGCTACACTTGTCATCAGTGTTGGAGCTACACTTGTCATCAGTGTTGGAGCTACACCTGTCATCAGTGTTGGAGCTACACCTGTCATCAGTGTTGGAGCTACACTTGTCATCAGTGTTGGAGCTACACCTGTCATCAGTGTTGGAGCTACACCTGTCATCAGTGTTGGAGCTACACCTGTCATCAGTGTTGGAGCTACACTTGTCATCAGTGTTGGAGCTACACTTGTCATCAGTGTTGGAGCTACACCTGTCATCAGTGTTGGAGCTACACTTGTCATCAGTGTTTGAGCTACACTTGTCATCAGTGTTGGAACTGCACTTGTCATCAGTGTTGGAGCTACACCTGTCATCAGTGTTGGAGCTACACCTGTCATCAGTATTGGAGCTACACCTGTCATCAGTGTTGGAGCTACACCTGTCATCAGTGTTGGAGCTACACCTGTCATCAGTGTTGGAGCTACACTTGTCATCAGTGTTGGAGCTACACCTGTCATCAGTGTTGGAGCTACACTTGTCATCAGTGTTGGAGCTACACTTGTCATCAGTGTTGGAGCTACACTTGTCATCAGTGTTGGAGCTACACCTGTCATCAGTGTTGGAGCTACACTTGTCATCAGTGTTGGATCTACACTTGTCATCAGTGTTGGAGCTACACCTGTCATCAGTGTTGGAGCTACACCTGCCATCAGTGTTGGAGCTACACCTATCATCAGTGTTGTGTTGGAGCTACACCTGTCATCAGTGTTGGAGCTACACCTGTCATCAGTGTTGGAGCTACACCTGTCATCAGTGTTGGAGCTACACTTGTCATCAGTGTTGGAGCTACACTTGTCATCAGTGTTGGAGCTACACCTGTCATCAGTGTTGGAGCTACACTTGTCATCAGTGTTGGAGCTACACTTGTCATCAGTGTTGGAACTACACTTGTCATCAGTGTTGGAGCTACACCTGTCATCAGTGTTGGAGCTACACTTGTCATCAGTGTTGGAGCTACACTTGTCATCAGTGTTGGAGCTACACTTGTCATCAGTGTTGGAGCTACACCTGTCATCAGTGTTGGAGCTACACTTGTCATCAGTGTTGGAGTTACACCTGTCATCAGTGTTGGAGCTACACCTGCCATCAGTGTTGGAGCTACACCTATCATCAGTGTTGTGTTGGAGCTACAACTGTCATCAGCGTTGGAGCTACACCTGTCATCAGTGTTGGAGCTACAACTGTCATCAGTGTTGGAGCTACACCTGTCATCAGTGTTGAAGACACATACACACACCTGTCATCAGTGTTGGAAATACACACCTGTCATCAATGTTGGAGACACATCTGTCGTCAGTGTTGGAGACACATCTGTCATTAGTATTGGAGAAACATCTGTCATCAGTGCTGGAGCTACACCTGTTATCAGTGTTGGAACTACACCTATTATTAGTGTTGGAGACACACACATACACACACCTGTCATCAGTGTTGGAGATACACACCTGTCATCAATGTTGGAGACACACCTGTCATCAGTAATGGAAACACACCTGTCATCAGTGTTGGAGCTACACCAATTATCAGTGTTGGAGGCACACCTGTCATCAGTGTTGGAGACACGCCTGTCATCAGTGTTGGAGCTATACCAGTTATCAGTGTTGGATACACACCTGTCATCAGTGTTGGAGACATACCTGTCATCAGTGTTGGAGACACATCTGTAATCAGTGTTGGAGACACATCTGTCATCAGTGTTGGAGACACACCTGTCATCAGTGTTGGAGACATCTGTAATCAGTGTTGGAGACACATCTGTCGTCAGTGTTGGAGACACACCTGTCATCAGCATTAGAGACGTCAGCTGAATAAAAAAAATTAAATTTATTTACGATTTTTGATTGCGTTATAAATCTCCGATGTGAAACTATTGCAGATTTTCGACGAGGCTGGAGTTGTGGGTTGTGGGTTGTAGGGTATGGGTTATGGGGCTGGAGGTTGAGGTGGGAACTGTTGTGGGTGGTAGTGTATAGAACAAAAATGGATATTTCCGTCAGTGTAAGTGGTGGGGGAGCCACTGGTGTAATGTTTCCTAGGGGACGGGAATTATCTGACCCAAATAATTGCGTCACTACTGGCTGCATGATAAGGATTTTTCATGGGACAAATGATATTGGTTTTAGTATTGCTGTTTTAACTGCTGCCGATGTCACTGTTGCTGATGCTGCTTCCTGTTTTTCCTACGCTGTTTTATGTTACCGATTCTGTTTACCTCTGTTCGCCGTTAATAATGTCATATTGGTGGTAATGCTATTACTGTTGCCGTTATTGGTTTCATTTTTTTTCTTTGGTCTGTGTTGATTTTTCGTCGCCGGAGATATTAGTTTGTCGAGGCCTGGTCAAGACCAGACCGCGGGGGGCGTTGACCCCTGAAACTTCTTCCAGGAAGCGTCTGTTTTAATCTGAAGCCCATATCCTTTCTTACGCTCCTCCTCTTCCTCCTCCTCTTCTTCTTCTTCTTCTTCTTCCTCCTCCTCCTCCTCCTCCTCCTCCTCCTCCTCCTCCTCCTCCTCCTCCTCCTCCTCCTCCTCCTCCTCCTCCTCCTCCTCCTCCTCTTCCTCCTCTTCTTCCTCTTGCTCCTCCTCCTCCTCCTCCTCCTCCTCCTCCTCCTCTTCCTCCTCTTCTTCCTCTTGCTCCTCCTCCTCCTCCTCCTCCTCCTCCTCCTCCTCCTCCTCCTCCTCCTCCTCCTCCTCCTCCTCCTCCTCCTCCTCCTCCTCTTCCTCCTCTTCTTCCTCTTGCTCCTCCTCCTCCTCCTCCTCCTCCTCCTCCTCCTCCTCTTCCTCCTCTTCTTCCTCTTGCTCCTCCTCCTCCTCCTCCTCCTCCTCCTCCTCCTCCTCCCCCTTCTCCTCCTCTTCCTCCTCCTCGTCCTCCTCCTCTTCCTCCTCTTCTTCCTCTTGCTCCTCCTCCTCCTCCTCCTCCTCCTCCTCCTCCTCCTCCTCTTCCTCCTCTTCTTCCTCTTCCTCCTCCTCCTCCTCCTCCTCCTCCTCCTCCTCCTCCTCCTCGTCCTCCTCCTCCTCCTCCTCCTCCTCCTCCTCCTCCTCTTCCTCCTCCTCTTCATCCTCCTCTTCCTCCTCTTCTTCCTCTTGCTCCTCCTCCTCCTCCTCCTCCTCCTCCTCCTCCTCCTCTTCCTCCTCTTCTTCCTCTTCCTCCTCCTCCTCCTCCTCTTCATCCTCCTCCAACTTCTCCTCCTCCTCCTACTCCTCCTCCTCCTCCTCCTCCTCCTCCTCCTCCTCCTCTTCCTCCTCTTCTTCCTCTTGCTCCTCCTCCTACTACTTGAGAACAAGTTCCTGACATAATGTGTTGGGCTGCAGCCAACTGCTCTTAAACTTGACAAAAAACACAAATTATTTAGCTCATCATCAACTAATTAGGTTCTCTTACCCTGATAATGTGAGATTATATGACCCGCTTCGTCTGTGGTGATGCCTCTGTGAAGGCCTATGTATCTACATTTACATAGGTAGGTCTATACAAACACACACATACTAGCCTTATAACATTACATTGATCCTGACGACGCACAGAGAGTGCGAAAGATCTTGTGCTGAAGATTTCCATCCCCATATGGCTGTGTGTGTGTGTGTGTGTGTGTGTGTGTGTGTGTGTGTGTGTGTGTGTGTGTGTGTGTGTGTGTGGTGTGAATTTAATGCAGAGAATTCGTAGTTTGGAAGTTAGGAGGAGGTGCGGGATTACCAAAACTGTTGTCCAGAGGGCTGAGGAAGGGTTGTTGAGGTGGTTCGGACATGTAGAGAGAATGGAGCGAAACAGAATGACTTCAAGAGTGTATCAGTCTGTAGTGGAAGGAAGGCGGGGTAGGGGTCGGCCTAGGAAAGGTTGGAGGGAGGGGGTAAAGGAGGTTTTGTGTGCGAGGGGCTTGGACTTCCAGCGGGCATGCGTGAGCGTGTTTGATAGGAGTGAATGGAGACAAATGGTTTTTAATACTTGACGTGCTGTTGGAGTGTGAGCAAAGTAACATTTATGAAGGGGTTCAGGGAAACCGGCAGGCCGGACTTGAGTCCTGGAGATGGGAAGTACAGTGCCTGCACTCTGAAGGAGGGGTGTTAATGTTGCAGTTTAAAAACTGTAGTGTAAAGCACCCTTCTGGCAAGACAGTGATGGAGTGAATGATGGTGAAAGTTTTTTTTTTCGGGCCACCCTGCCTTGGTGGGAATCGGCCAGTGTGATAATAAAAATAATAAAATATGGCAATAAATATTTACAAATAAGTAAGTGAATGCAATTCAGCAGTGTATGAGTGCGGATATTCCATATATAATTTATAAAGACAAATTTTAAGTTTATCTTCAACCTTTATGATATGAAGCTAATGGAAGCGTAGAGCAAAACTCTTGTGAGTACCCTAAGGTAAGCGGCAAGAGTAGAGCTTAGTGCCTCTGAGTGACTCACGACAAGTAATGCCTCTGTGTGGCATGCAAAGAGTACGTAACCTTTATTCGGCGCATGTACACACCCTCATTGAAAGGCTATCTCCCCCAACCAGCGAACCAGGGGCTAAGGGTTGATGATGGGGCCCCGTCGTTCAATTAGTACCCAGGTTCCAGCCAATGAGAAGATGGTTTAGGCAATCGCAGAGGTGATGTGGGTACCACACACCTGTCTGCCCTTGTCATTCCCATTCTAGAGCTGGTTGAAGCACGGTCTGCTCTCTAGTGGCTTCTATTCTGCCTTGCTTACCGTGGAGTGCACTAATACCTATTGTTGTACATAGTGTATATAGTGTACATACTTCTGTTCTAAATTGGTGAAGGATAATACAAGTCAAAAGTTTTTCTGCTGTATTTATTTTGCTCCCTTTACACCCAGGATAACAGGCCTTTGGGACTCCTCTGTTGTAATACTCTGAGTGACTCAAGACAAGTAACATCTCGGAAAAAAATTAACTCTAAAGATGAATGTTGTTGATTATTCTCCGACTTTGCTACATATGACGCATCTGACAAAACGTGACCATAGACGTAACATACCGCAGACACAACTAAAAATAAACTGTAATGGAAAAAAGTAAACACACGTAAGCATTAGTCAATAGGCGGCCTCCCTCCTGCTTTCACACCATTAACCATGTAAGCTTATCACTAATGGGCTGTCGTTCTCTCGCTGTTGCCAATCATTGCTTTCCATGGTCACTGCTGCGGAAAACGTGCTGCTGCTGCTGCTGCTGGAATTTTTATTTATTTAAATATTTCAGTCTTTCCTGCGTAGTTTCTTTCAGAGAGGAGCTGGAGGACTTGCCTGCACCGGTACTGTGCCGTGCGTGTCGTGTATAATGTGTCATGATGATAAATTAGACACATGTGCAATACTTGGGTATCTGTACTGTGTTTTAATTTATCAGTTTGTCGATTCTCTGTACTATTTATCTAAATATTATGTGTTGCGTGTGTAGTATGTGTCATAGTTATGTTCCCACCTGCTTGTGTCTGCGTGTACTGAACTTCAGAGATTGACGGTATGAGTTGGTATAATGGGTAAGTTATAATTGCTAAGTTGAACAAACTCGATAACAATATTATCTCCTGGTTATCGTCTCATCCTTAAATTTGCTGACACGATCTAGTTTTCTTCTTTATGATATTGAAAATAATTTAATCTAATCTTTATAGTTCCTCCAGTCGTCTCACTTCACTTACACTTTAATAGTGAGAAAGTGTTTCCTCATATCCATGAGACTCATTTGTCTTTATATTATGTCTCATTCTGTCCGTTGTTTAATCTAATCGAGTTTTAGGAATCCTCGAAGAAGGACCTTAAAAGTAGTTGCCAGTATTTTTGTCTTAATCCAAAGTTTCGTTGATATTTGGTTCACCATATTAGAAGTCCTCATCCGATCAAGTTAATTTCAACGTTGGTTTAGGGTAACTTAAGCAAGATTCTTGGAACAGTTGACATGTGCAGGTATCGTATGAACAAAGTTGTGAAATTCATTTCCAGATTCCTGGAATGGTTATGATACCTTCCAAAACATCCTTCATGCTTCGTTTCAAATTTTCAGAAAAGATCACTTCTAATTGGAAGATGGCGGAGTGAGATTCAAGGTGCACATTTACTAATTTTACTTGTAAAATAGTGTGATCATTTTTGTTTCCAGTTAATCACATTAAAGTTTCTTAAACATAAGAACATGAGAATGTAGGAACACTGCAGAAGGCCTACTGGCCCATGCGAGGCAGGTCCTTATCAAAACGGCTTCAATATTTAATGAGTGATTCATCTTATTGTCAGAATAATATCCATTAAGTTTAGTGTGTGTGAAAACAAGTTTATCAATAAACTAAAGAAACTTGGATACATAGGAATCCATACAATAACTAGAGAATGCCTCTCTTGATCGACTTCAAACTTCTAGTGGTAATGTGCTTTGCGGAATGCATGCTTCGCCTTCCTATTGGGCTCCTCAAGTTACAATTTGAATATTTTATTTAATACAATATAAAACTGATTTATTTTCAATAAAGATTTCTAACTCCCCCTTAAGTTATCTTGTATCTTTTATCTTTCACTAACGATTATTGCATATATATTTATTGATTTACTGAATATGCAAAGAGAAATACACGTGTCTGTGACTATATGGTATCATGAAGGGCGTTCACATGACCTGCAGTGAGGTGCTGGAGATGATCATGGAGGGCGTTCACATGACCTGCTGTGAGGTGCTGGAGATGATCATGGAGGGCGTTCACATGACCTGCTGTGAGGTGCTGGAGATGATCATGGAGGGCGTTCACATGACCTGCTGTGAGGTGCTGGAGATGATCTGGGCTTCTGTGTTCCTTCAATTCATGAAAGCATAAGTATTTTCCTATTCAGAATTAATGTTTTTTTTTTAACAAAGATAAGATAAATAGGTTTAAAATATTGAAGTTTCGCACATGCGGGTTTCTTTATGTGTCTTTTTTTCCAGATTATTATCCTGTTGTTGTTGGTATTATTCATGGAATATAGTTTGCATTTTATTTTAACATGCAAACATACTGGTGGTCTCCCACCGAGGTTGGGCGACCCGAGAAAAAAGACAGTTTTCACATTAAGAGGCGCGTAAGTACCCCCATATATACTGTATAGTTAAACTAAGCATTTATATATATAATACACCAGATAGGGATATTAGGGATGCTGCTCTGCTGTGGCTGTCAGATATTAGGGATGCTGCTCTGCTGTGACTGCCAGATATTAGGGATGCTGCTCTGTTGTGGCTGCCAGATATTAGGGATGCTGCTCTGCTGTGACTGCCAGATATTAGGGATGCTGCTCTGTTGTGGCTGCCAGATATTAGGGATGCTGCTCTGTTGTGGCTGCCAGATATTAGGGATGCTGCTCTGCTGTGACTGCCAGATATTAGGGATGCTGCTCTGTTGTGGCTGCCAGATGTTAGGGATGCTGCTCTGCTGTGACTGCCAGATATTAGGGATGCTGCTCTGTTGTGGCTGCAAGATATTAGGGATGCTGCTCTGTTGTGGCTGCCAGATATTAGGGATGCTGCTCTGCTGTGGCTGCCAGATATTAGGGATGCTGCTCTGTTGTGGCTGCCAGATATTAGGGATGCTGCTCTGTTGTGGCTGCCAGATATTAGGGATGCTTCTGTGCTGTGGCTGTCAGATATTAGGGATGCTGCTCTGCTGTGACTGCCAGATATTAGGGATGCTGCTCTGTTGTGGCTGCCAGATATTAGGGATGCTGCTCTGTTGTGACTGCCAGATATTAGGGATGCTGCTCTGTTGTGGCTGCCAGATATTAGGGATGCTGCTCTGCTGTGGCTGCCAGATATTAGGGATACTGCTCTGTTGTGGCTGCCAGATATTAGGGATGCTGCTCTGTTGTGGCTGCCAGATATTAGGGATGCTGCTCTGCTGTGGCTGCCAGATATTAGGGATGCTGCTCTGTTGTGGCTGCCAGATATTAGGGATGCTGCTCTGTTGTGGCTGCCAGATATTAGGGATGCTGCTGTGCTGTGGCTGTCAGATATTAGGGATGCTGCTCTGCTGTGACTGCCAGATATTAGGGATGCTGCTCTGTTGTGGCTGCCAGATATTAGGGATGCTGCTCTGTTGTGACTGCCAGATATTAGGGATGCTGCTCTGTTGTGGCTGCCAGATATTAGGGATGCTGCTCTGCTGTGGCTGCCAGATATTAGGGATGCTGCTCTGTTGTGGCTGCCAGATATTAGGGATGCTCCTCTGTTGTGGCTGCCAGATATTAGGGATGCTGCTCTGCTGTGGCTGCCAGATATTAGGGATGCTGCTCTGTTGTGGCTGCCAGATATTAGGAATGCTGCTCTGTTGTGACTGCCAGATATTAGGGATGCTGCTCTGTTGTGGCTGCCAGATATTAGGGATGCTGCTCTGTTGTGGCTGCCAGATATTAGGGATGCTGCTCTGTTGTGGCTGCCAGATATTAGGGATGCTGCTGTGCTGTGGCTGTCAGATATTAGGGATGCTGCTCTGCTGTGACTGCCAGATATTAGGGATGCTGCTCTGTTGTGGCTGCCAGATATTAGGGATGCTGCTCTGCTGTGGCTGCCAGATATTAGGGATGCTGCTCTGTTGTGGCTGCCAGATATTAGGGATGCTGCTCTGTTGTGACTGCCAGATATTAGGGATGCTGCTCTGCTGTGGCTGCCAGATATTAGGGATGCTGCTCTGTTGTCGCTGCCAGATATTAGGGATGCTGCTCTGTTGTGACTGCCAGATATTAGGGATGCTGCTCTGTTGTGGCTGCCAGATATTAGGGATGCTGCTCTGCTGTGACTCAGATATTAGGGATGCTGCTCTCTGTTTATGCAGCGACGACGAAGAGTAGATAAACACTATCACTAGTGGGGAAGAAAAACAGTATCAGGTAAAGAGTAATGTTTATAATCATAAGGAAAGAGGGTAGTTGTCACGCGGTATATACATCGAATAGAATATATGCTTTTCAAAATATATGTGCACTCTCAGAGATCAAAAGAGGAAAATGATATTAATGCCAGGCAGTGGTACAAACGAATAATAGCGTGGGGAAAAATAGAACAAACGAAATGTTACTTATATATTCATTGTAGTATGCACATTAAGTTTTCTACAATCACTGTTTGATGTATTAAAATAGTAGTGGTATTAGTGTAGAGAAGAACTGTTGGTTTAACGAGTCACATGCATGGATGGGATTTAAACCTAACAAACTAAGAATGTAAGAAGAGTTACGTCCAGCAGAGTAACACCAAGAGGTTTAATATTGAGTTTGGAGTGAGGGAGGAGAGTGCGGTGTCAGCGCTTATGTTCAATAAATGCAGTGATGGTGGGCGACGCGGTCAGGGGCAAGAAGTTAGGGGAGAAAGCTAGGTGACGGGAGTTAAATGGAAGAAATGAGTAGGGCTTGGAGGGAGGAGGGAAAGGAAGGAAGTTAAGGAGTTAAATAAATGGGTTGCGGGAAGGGGCATGGGATATGTGAGGTGAAGCGAGGGGAAAAAGAGGAAGATCAAGAGAGGTTAGGAAAGGAGTTGGAGTGGTAGGAAGGAGGGTGCGGGAAAGTGGTAGGAAGGAGGGGAAAACAGTGGTAGAGAAGGAAGGGGTAGGTTAATTGGAGAAATAAGAGCGGAAGGGAAGGACGGTGTGTTAGGGAAAGAAGGGGTGGGAGGTGGTAAGGGAATTAAGAGAAAGGGGGATTTGCAGGGAAAAGAAATATATATATATATATATATATATATATATATATATATATATATATATATATATATATATATATATATATATATATATATATTGAAAATCTAAATCAACTAAATCTGAAAATTAATAAGAATTAAAAGAAAGAAAATAATTTGTCAAGCATTTACTGTCCTGACCTGGACATGTTCAATGAAGTATAAGAGTGTGCAGTCATGGGTTATAAATCAAATAAAGATTATAATTATAACCATTTTTCTGATTTATAAGGGTTGGACGGGTAAGCCAGCGGAAGGCCTCGGTCAGATGACCAACACTCTAGTGGCGGGTCCTGTAACCAAGACCCACTTCAGAAAACACTTGTTCTGTTTGCTGACAAATCTTACCTAACGTAATCATGTGTTCGTGGCAGCAGAGGTCGAGGCTAGACTCATATCTCACAACTCTGTCATTCTATAACCATATTTATTCATTCCCACCCTCCTGAACTCACACATATCTATTCTTAAAACTTTGTAGGGAATCTGCAAAGATCATTTCATCATTTCATCATTTTCATCCTCAGGCAGGCAACAGCCTGCCTGAGGATCGTATCTCAAGTGACTTTAACTATGCATAAATTGTTTTCACACCCTGTTATTATTTATTTCTGGAATTTAATTGATATGTAAAGAGTGAAAAAAGCGTTAAAATAGAATATATTTCTTAACTATTATCAGTATGGTGATCTGAGTTATAGTTAAGTGCCGCTGTCTTTCCCGTAATCTAATTCCTGGATTCTTGAAAATCCACTTGGGTTAGTTTTTGTTATCCTCGTAACTTCAATTTCATGTTCTTTTTACCTTTTCTTATCCTTTATTTTATCTCTCTCTAGTTGAATATATTGGCAGTAGTGCCGCTGAAGGCGCATTGGCCACGTGTACGTTTTGGGGGGTTAGCGCCCCCACTCTGAAATACAGCCGGGTGGGGAGGACTCAGGCACACTATGGCCTTATGGCCACCGGAACTCAACTGTCTCGCGCATCTTAATCATGCCTCTCTCCACTTCTTTCACTTCTATTTTTATTTGCTCCCTTATCTGCTATTATTTTCACCTTATTACTTTATACATTTCTCTCTGGCTATATCCAATACCCGTCCTCTCTCTGTCAGCCCCCTCCCCCAGCCCTCTACCTGGTGTGAAGGCAGTTCACAGCTGGTGTACAGGTAGGTGACAGCTGGTGTACAGGTAACTGACAGCTGGTGTACAGGTAGTTGACAGCTGGTGTACAGGTAGATGACAGCTGGTATGCAGGTAGCTGTCAGCTGGTGTACAGGTAGTTCACAGCTGGTGTACTGGTGGCTCACAGCTGGTGTACAGGTAGTTCACAACTGGTGTACAGGTAGCTGACAGTTGGTGTACTAATAAATAGTTTAATATGTAAAGAATAGATACACTACCAACGATTACGACGATAACGACTACGATCATATTAGTGACCATGGCGAAGACGACTCTGACGGCGGTGACGACTGCTACTTAGATGAGACCTTCCTTACATGTCGTCTCGCCACGACAAGACGAATCAACTGATATTAATCAAAATCTTTTCAAGCTTCCCTGAAGAAGATCTCATTGGATTTTAGGAGATTAAAAGTTAAGCGAATTTGTGTATAGGATGAGATGAAGATTGGAAACAGAAACTGAATGTTGTGGAATAATTTAGATACTCTCTTTCTATCTCTCTCTCTTGTTCTCCCTCTCTCTCTCTTATTTACACAAGTGTTTTACAGGGTTACGTTAAGAGTTCCTACTGTTATTTACAAGCTAAGAGGTGTTACCTACCTCAGCTCATTTGATAGCATTATTATTGTTATGAGACATACAGTGGCCCAAGTACACTTCCCTGTGGGACACTGGCACCGACGGAGTGTCTTGTGGACCCTGTCCCGTTGAGAACTACTCTTAGAGATGAACCTTAAGATTAATCACTAAGGAGGCATAGTTCAGAGCCAGAGACTCGTAGTGCTAGTAGTTTTGCCAAGAGTCCTTGGTGCTATACTAAGCCGACAGCACCAGCAATGTCCGGTGCTACTACAACGCTGATCTTGGATTCATCCAGTGACTGGTTCCGAATAATAAAAGTGATTAACAGATGAGCAGCAGAGTGACCTTTTCTAAAGCCATATTGACTGTCACAAAAAGGCGAGTATTAGTGGGTAAACGCTGTCTCAAGAATCTTACCAATGATTGATATGAGTGACACTTGTCTGTCGTGGCTGATTTCTGCTCTTTTTATTTGTGAACAGGAACTACATTTGCCCTTTCCACATAAAAAAGCATTTTACAATGTTGTAGGCAGTGCTTATAGATGCAAGTTAGAAGCGATGCTAGCTGGTCTGTATATCTACTCAGCAATCTTGGATCCATCTTATCTGGGTTCAGAATCTTTTCTTGGTCAAAGTATTTAAGGAGAAGGTACTTCATCCTGCCTTATTGTCATCATTGACAAATTTGACACAGTTCTTGCGTCAAGCACTAGAAGGTCCCACTCTGGTTCAGGAACTTACAGCTTGGCGGTAAAGTGTTCATCAAAGAGGCCACCTTTCTCCTGACTGCTAGTAGAGACGGTCCCATCCTGCCGATTTAGAGGCGGAATAATTTGATCTGGTGAATAACCTTTTCGGTTCTTGAATAATGACTACCAGATTTTGGAACCCACTCCGCCTGAAGCCAGCTTTTTGTGTCAGCCTTCCATCTAGAGATGGCCTAATTTTGAACGTCTTCCACACACACACACACACACACACACACACACACACACACACACACACACACACACACATATAAGCAAATAAGATCACAGTAAACAGGTGATGTCAGAATATGCAAAACAACCACTGTGAAAGAGTAGTGAAATTCCAAGCGCTTTCGTGACTTTTCACATTATCAAGGAACTATAAAAATAAAGCATCAAAGGCAAGCATATAAAGGGTCAAGACTACACCTCACCATCACATCCCACAACAAGGCAACACCTCACACACGCGTGACGACACCCGGCTCTGTGAAACACACCTAATACTCTTCCCAAGAATTAAGATTTATTACTTGTTTAATGTATCATTAAATTCTTTCCAAATTTTATTAAATATAAATGAATCAAATTTATATAAACCAAAGGAAATATTCATATTATTTTCAAAACTGCTTTTTATGAAACAAGATTCAATTATATTTCTGTCAACCATGGACTTGCTTGATACAACTTTCTCAGTCTTTTGGAAATCAATTGGATGGTTAAAATCTCTCACATGAATAAACAAAGCATTAGAATCTTGTCCAATACTAATGCTATATTTATGTTGTTTTAATCTTAGTTCGAGACTTTTACCAGTTTGACCGTAATAAACTTTATCGCAAATTTTACATGGAATCGTATAGACACATCCGTCAGCATTTGGGGGGGGGATTCTTTATCAAGATTTTTAAATACAACTTTGATATTAAAAGTCTTAAGAAGACGAGGCATATTAAACAAGTTTTCATGGTAAGGGAGAACCAACATATTTTTAGTTGAATAAGGTTGGTTGTCCCTTTCTGGATTGTAAAAAGTATTTCTAGCATATATATATATATATATATATATATATATATATATATATATATATATATATATATATATATATATATATATATATATATATATATATATATATATATATATATATATTTAGTTATATGGGGGAGAGGGGACAGGGTTTTGAGCAAGATGTGGGGGGAGGAGTTTGATGGGTTCTTTGTTTCGGAGCTCTGGAGCCCTGCCTCCACTATTTCACTTTACAGATTGTTCCACTTCCTGACAACTCTATGATTGAAGAAATATTTCTTAACAATTGTATGACTTACCTGAGTTTTTAACTTCCAGTTGTATCCCCCTTGTTGCTGTGTCCTATCTCTTAACATTCTGTCCCTATCCACCTTGTCAATGCCTCTCAGTATTTTATACGTAATCATGTCCTTTCTGTCCCTCCTGTGTGTGTACTCTCTCACCTATTTGTGGTTGAAGGGGACGAGTCACAGGCCCTATGTGTGTGTGTGTGTGTGTGTGTGTGTGTGTGTGTGTGTGTGTGTGTGTGTGTGTGTGTGTGTGTGTGTGTGTGTGTGTGTGTGTGTGTGTGTGTGTGTGTGTGTGTGTGTGTGTGTGTGTGTGTGTGTGTGTGTGTGTGTGTGTGTGTGTGTGTGTGTGTGTGTGTGTGTGTGTGTGTGTGTGTGTGTGTGTGTGTGTGTGTGTGTGTGTGTGTGTGTGTGTGTGTGTGTGTGTGTGTCCCTCCACGGATTAAAATCATGGCCTCTGGGTCCGGGAATGATAACAAGCAGCGACCACTTCCCTCGGCCAGGAATTATACCGCTTCATCAGCATCCATGTCAAGCAATTTGCATAATAGACCAGTAGCTGTTAGTGGCAGATTTGTTTGCATAACGAGGATTATATTCGCTTTCTCTCTCACTCTCTGTCTCTGTCTCTGTCTTAGTGTCTGTATTAACTGTGTTTGTCTATCTGTCTGTCTTTCTCTCCCCCCCCCTCCCCACACACACTCAGACACATATACACTGGAGAACAGAGGACTAGGGAAGATAGGATAACAAGTTCAACTTTCTGAGCTTAACTGATAGGGAGAACAGGTACAGATGTGATAGAGACGGGAAACAGGAATAAGAGGACACAGCTAGAAGCTCAGTAGGCGGAGAGTGCAACGGACAAGTGTTGTAGTAGCAGCAGCAACACACGCAGCAAGAGGCATTCATGAGCTTCTCCAGCGCTCGGCCTTTATGCCCAAAGATGGGGTGTGGCTCCAGAAGGATCCTGTAGTGCTTGCTGCCTTTGCACCTCCTGATATCGCCTGCTGCTATGCAGATGCCACACCCTTAGAGCCCAGTGTGGGCGGGGTTTGTGGCAGCCCAATGTGCATAGCTTCTCCCTCAGAGCCCCGTGGGGGCGGGGAATGGGACAGCTGGTCCCAGAAGACAAGGAGGTACTTGTACCTCCTCCCATGGCAGACATTGGTCTGACACACTCCGACGACAGGGAACGAAGGCCTGGCCACATCTTGGAAAAGGCCCGGGCCGGGCGATTGTACCGGCGAATCTACAACAGAACAACTGGAAGCTGAAATCACGGATGAGTCACAGGGACATTATGCAGTATTTATTCAGCCTTAGAGTAGTCAGGAAGTGTAACGACATGAAGAATCAAGGATACATACATAGCTTTAAGAAGAGGTATGAAATTGATGAGTCACAGGGAGATCAGTAACTATGTCTTCAGCCACAGGATGGTGGCTGAATTAAGTGTATACAGGCAAGCATCATACACAGTTTTAAGAGCAGTTACGACAGGACCCACGAGGCTAGGAGGAAGTGACTCGCATGCAGAAAGTTGAGAGGCAGGCCAGGAGCTGAAACACGATCCCTGCACCCATATATGAATAAGTACATAAAAGTGAACACACACACACACGCAGACGCACACACACACACACACACACACACACACACACACACACACACACACACACACACACACATGGAGAAGATTATCAGGAGGAGAGTGGTCGAACACCTGGAAAGGAACAAGATTATAAATGAAAACCAGCATGGGTTCATGGAAGGCAAATCTTGTATCACAAACCTCCTGGAGTTTTATGACAAGGAAACAGAAGTAAGACATGAGAGAGAGGGTTGGGTAGATTGCGTTTTCCTAGACTGCAGGAAGGCCTTTGACACAGTTCCCCACAAGAGATTAGTGCAGAAGCTGGAGGATCAGGCACACGTAAAAGGAAGGGCACTGCAATGGATAAGGGAATACCTGACAGGGAGGCAGCAACGAGTCATGGTACGTGAAGAGGTATCACAGTGGGCGCCTGTTACGAGCGGGGTCCCACAGGGGTCAGTTCTAGGACCAGTGCTATTTTTGATATATGTGAACGACATGATGGAAGGAATAGACTCTGAAGTGTCCCTGTTCGCAGATGACGTGAAGTTGATGAGAAGAATTAAATCGGACGAGGATGAGGCAGGACTGCAAAGAGACCTGGAGAGGCTGGACATGTGGTCCAGTAACTGGCTTCTCGAATTCAATCCAGCCAAATGCAAAGTCATGAAGATTGGGGAGGGGCAAAGAAGACCGCAGACAGAGTATAGGCTAGGTGGACAAAGACTACAGACCTCACTCAGGGAGAAAGACCTTGGGGTGACCATAACACCGAGCACATCACCGGAGGCACACATCAACCAAATAACCGCTGCAGCATACGGGCGCCTGGCAAACCTGAGAATAGCGTTCCGATACCTTAATAAGGAATCGTTCAAGACACTGTACACTGTGTATGTTAGGCCCATACTGGAGTATGCAGCACCAGTCTGGAACCCACACCTGGTCAAGCACGTCAAGAAGTTAGAGAAAGTACAAAGGTTTGCAACAAGGCTAGTCCCAGAGCTCAAGGGAATGTCGTACGAGGAAAGGTTAAGGGAAATCGGACTGACGACACTGGAGGACAGAAGGGTCAGGGGAGACATGATAACGACATACAAGATACTGCGGGGAATAGACAAGGTGGACAGAGATAGGATGTTCCAGAGAGGGGACACAGGGACAAGGGGTCACAACTGGAAGCTGAAGACTCGGACGAGTCACAGGGACGTTAGGAAGTATTTCTTCAGTCATAGAGTTGTCAGGAAGTGGAATAGCCTAGCAAGTGAAGTAGTGGAGGCAGGAACCATACATAGTTTTAAGAAGAGGTATGACAAAGCTCAGGAAGCAGAGAGAGAGAGGATCCAGTAGCGATCAGTGAAGAGGCGGGGCCAGGAGCTGAGTCTCGACCCCTGCAACCACAATTAGGTGAGCAATTAGGTGAGCACACACACACACACACACACACACACACACACACACACACAGGCGGGGCCAGGAGCTGAGTCTCGACCCCTGCAACCACAATTAGGTGAGTACAATTAGATGAGTACACACACACGCATACACACACACACACATACACACACGCACACACACACACACACACACACACACACACATACACACACACACACACACGCACACATACACACACACACACACACACACACACACACACACACACACACACACACACACACACACACACACACACACACACACACACACACACACACACACACACACACACACAGGAGGGTCAGGGGAGACATGATAACGACATATAAAATAATGCGTGGAATAGACAAGGTGGACAAAGACAGGATGTTCCAGGGAGGGGACACAGAAACAAGAGGCCACAATTGGAAGTTGAAGACACAAATGAGTCAGAGAGATATTAGGAAGTATTTCTTCAGTCATAGAGTTGTAAGGCAGTGGAATAGCCTAGAAAATGACGTAGTGGAGGCAGGAACCATACACAGTTTTAAGACGAGGTTTGATAAAGCTCATGGAGCGGGGAGAGAGAGGGCCCAGTAGCAACCGGTGAAGAGGCGGGGCCAGGAGCTAAGACTCGACCCCTGCAACCACAAATAGGTGAGTACAAATAGGTGAGCACACACACACACACACACACACACACACACACACACACACACACACACACACACACACACACACACACACACACACACACACACACACATCTTAAATGTGACACATGTTTCTCGAAATATTGAGTTCTGAGACAGGCAGCTAGTATCAGATCAAAGAGGAACGCGCTGTGAGGAGAGGATAATAAGCACTGACTGAATTGAGAGCGCCTGGATCAAGGGAACGCCGGTGGAAAATGAAGGTACAGATAACCCATAGGGATGCAAGAAAGAATTTCCTCAATCAGGTAAGTGGTTGCTTGAATTAAACCCCAGCAAATACAAGCTTTCATAAGAAGATTAGCGATGATGCCACAAAAACCGGATACTCAGTATAAACCGGGAGAGACAAAAGTTATCAGAAATTTCTACAGAGTCATTGCTTGAGCTAATATCAACATGCCCTACTTGGAGTATGCAGCACCAGCATGGAACCCATACCTGAAAAAAAAATATTAAGAAAATAGAAAAAGTGCACAATTATGCAACGAGGTTTGTTCCAGAGAGAATTGACTCTAACGACTCCGGAAGACACAAGAACCTTACGAGACATGATAGCAAAATACAAAATACTCAAATGAACTGATAAAGAAGAAGGAAGAAGTTGCTTCTAAGGAGGGAAACAGGTACTTAGAAATAGAACTTGAAGTTAAAGAAACAGAGATGGCAGAAAGTTTCTCAGAATGTGGAATAACCTTAAGGAAGTGATGGTCTCAGGCTCCTCAGTTTTAAGAACAGGTACGATATGTTCCACGAATATAAAAGGAAAAGGATCAAGAAAACGGAAAGGTGAGAGGCGTGGCCAGGAGCTAAGTCTCGACCCCTGCAACCATATATAAAGGAGTACATACAGGTAAATACACACATACTATGATGAAACCCGTGCAATGTCTTGGGAACTTTCTTATGAAGATGTTTTCCTCAACCAGGAGACACTGGAAGATAAATATATAATGATACCCCCTGTAAAACTGTCTAAACTCCCTGTAAAACTACCTAAGCTCCCTGTAAATCTATATTTTACAAATCATAGCTGAAGAAAGAGCTCGAAGGTTGGAAGACTAAATGAAACACTTGAGTGAGCTCTGGAGACAGTGTGGAGGAGGGCAGAAGGCAAAAAAAAAAGAAAACTTAAAAAGGAAATGCTCTAGCAAATGAACCAGGCAGGGACGAAGAAGAAGAGAATGTGACATCAAACAGGGCAACCTGGAGGGAAAGACAATAGGAGAAGCAACAGAGGAGTCACAAGAGGAGGGAAAACTCAGCCTCCAGAAATGTATTCTCTTGGCCTCACACTCTGCCCATCCTTCAACCTACCCAATCAGATGTCTTTCTCCACTTCCTCCGTAACGAAAGGATGCATTTTAGTCTCTTCGGGATTCGTGAAAGGTATTCCCACACCACATAACTCCAGTTCCTCGTATCACATGACAGGAACTGTGTAGAGTGCAGCTCAAGTTTCTAGGGCAGCTTAATATTAGCAATAAAAGTTTGAAGCGAATCAGACTAGGCATTCACTAGTTATAACGTCTTAGGACACAGATGCAACTAACGTGATATTTTATTGTGGCAACGTTTCGCTCTCCAGGAGCTTTATCAGGTTCCTGGAGAGCGAAACGTTGCCACAGTAAAATGTCACATTAGCTGCATCTGTGTCCATTTACCTAACATTTTGTCGGTAATTCTACCATTATAACTAAATTATAATATAAATTATAACATAAGTTATAACGTAACATAAGTGATAAAATAGCATAATATAAGTTATAACATAATATAATTTAGCCAGATGATAGATTCTCCAGTTTTTGCACAAAATCCAACAAAATTTTAAGCTGTACAAACTTAACAAAAGAAATTCAATCTTTTTCACACGAATAATCAGGATGAATATCTCGTACACCTGACAATGTTTTATGTGCTGTCCGAGGGTCGGCAGAGGCCTTCATAGGCCTAGAATTAAGGTTGAGGGAGGGTAGGGCACTGAGGGAATGCAGCCAAAAGCAATTGTTTCTGGTCACTCTCACACCTATTCCGGGTCACTTCCATTGCTCAAACGGAACTATATCTTTGGCTATTTCCGGATCATGTCGCTTGTACTCATCGTTGCTTGTAAGAACTGACCGGCCAAGTAATCAGGCGGCCTTTAGATTGCCTGATTATCTTTTTATTTTCATTAAATCAGTGCATTTCTAATTCATAACGGAGGCCAAAAACCATCCATGCTTCCCTCTCTCTCTGTCTATAAATCATGTCTCCAGAATCTCCTGTAAGCGAGTAATCTTGGCTTATGAATTCTTAAATACATGATGTTTCTACATAATTCTCGGCCCTTTTATTATAATCAGCCAGTTAAAGGTTGGCATAATATAGGCTATGGAAATTAGCTATGAAGGTTTCTGGAGTGAAGGATGATGGCAGACTGTTGCTGGATGCTGGCTGCTGGATGTTGAATGCTGTATGCTTGCTGCTGGCTGCTGGCTGCTGACTGCTGGATGTTGGCTGCTGGATGCTGGATGCTGGCTGCAGGCTGCTGGCTGTTGGATGCTTGCTGCTGGATGCCTGATGCCTGCTGCTGGCTGCTAGATGCTGGTTGCTGGATGCCTGATGCTTGCTGCTGGCTGCTAGATGCTGAATGCTGGCTTCTGGCTGCTGGCTGCTGGATGTTGGCTGCTGGATGTTGGATGCTGGATGCTTACTGCTGGATGCTGGATGCTGGATGCTGGATGCTGGGTGCTGGATGCTGGGTGCTTACTGCTGGATGCTTACTGCTTGCTGCTGGATGCTGGGTGCTGGATGCTGTGCCACGACAACCCAGACAAGACTGACAGGAGAAAATCGGAGTCTTAATGTTGTAAACTACTTGAACATCCTTGTTCCATGAGAATGTTCTTCAGTCATTTAACAAGTATATGACGTGCACTGCTAAAAGACTGTTCTTGATTCTGTAGAGCTCCCATTATTACTGTAAGACTGTCCTTGATTTCATTGCTCTCATTATTGCTGTATGACTGTCCTTTATTCCACGGTTCCCATTATTGTTCTCTGACTGTCCTCGTCTCCATATATACAATACTATACAATTTTATTTCTTTGTAAGTTTACATTGAGATTTTGTAGTTGCAGTAATGAGTTGCAGCGCAAAGAGAGCCGCTATCATGCCATCAAAGGTTCATTAAAAGAATAAACAAAGAGCAGAGTATCGAGGTCCATGCAGGAGAAATCCTATTACTTCGAGGTAATGGATTCACCAAGACTATTTTGGAACACGACTTGAAATTTAATTTGTGGAAATGATTTAGCCATTTGCGAACGCTAACGACCGTGTTTTGAATCCTTTCCCGAGGTCGCTTACGGACAAGGACGCTGCTTTACCACATTAACAAAAGTACGTTTCTTTTTTTTTTGTGTGTGTGTGTGGGGGGGGAATGGTTATTAGTTTATCGTATTTACAAATGTACGAAAGATTTTGGTAATAGATGTTGTTTACCACATTAACAAAGGTACGAAATGTTTTGGTAATGGAATTTCTTTAATATGTTAAAGGCACGATTTGGGTATGTAATGGTACGAGATGCCGACACGATGATAGAGCCTTTGCTCAGGAAATAATTTTTACATTGTGTCGTACACTAACTTAATACTGGATAAATAAAGGATTTGTCAATATGGGCGGGCACCAAGGGAAATAAGAGACCCTTTGATGCTGGAAAGACGGATAAACTCCACCTTGCCTCTGAGACTCCTCAGCTCAGGTTTGGCAGTTTGTAGCGAGAAATACAGTATTTTCCAGACAGGTGTAACACATTTTCTGACCTGTGATCTTCGTCTTCTTCAGGCATGGTGTGTGCGGCCGCTAGGACCCATGATGACTCCTGGAGTCCTATCCATCCTCGTCTGCCTCCTGGCGCTAGGTAAGTACTTACCCTACACTCTCGAGTTACATACCTATGCATCTCTTGTCCTTTGCTTTACCATACCGGGGTATTCCACAAACGTAAGATGACTTGAAAAGGGAAACACATTCACCATCATTCATTCTGTAGCTGTGTGGCCAGAAGTATGCGGATACCACAGTTCAAATTACCCTCCGAGCATATGCAACCCTACCCATCCATCAAAGTATTGTCACTTTACCTCAGTTTCGCTAAGAAACATAAATCATGAAATGGTGATGAAAGAAGTTCCAGATCCGTTGAGCTGTGATGCTTACAGAAGTCTGCGTGCATCAAGCACCGATAGCCAAACAGATCAAGTCATCACCAGAGATGAGTGGTCAGGGGCTGGGTCACGGATGTAACGATTTCCGGAACTATTAACAAGTAGTAATGTATATATGCACACACAAGCATTGGGGTCGAGCCACAAGGGAGCTTGACTGGTAACTATGATAAGAAAAGCTGTTCTCTGAAGTGTGTGTGTGTGTGTGTACTCACCTATTTGTGCTCACCTATTTGTGGTTGCAGGGGTCGAGTCCTAGCTTCTGGCCCCGCCTCTTCACTGATTGCTACTAGGTCCTTTCTCTCCCTGCTCCATGAGCTTTATCAAACCCCGTCTTAAAACTATGTATGGTTCCCGCCTCCACTACGTCACTTTCTAGGCTATTCCACGGCCTGACTACTCTATGACTGAAGAAATACTTCCTAACATCCCTTTGATTCATCTGAGTCTTCAACTTCCAATTGTGACCTCTTGTTTCTGTGTCCCATCTCTGGAACATCCCGTCTTTGTCCACCTTGTCTATTCCGCGCAGTATTTTATATGTCGTTATCATGTCTCCCCTGACCCTCCTATCCTCCAGTGTCGTCAGGCCGATTCCCCTTAACCTTTCTTTGTAGGACAATCCCCTTAGCTCTGGGACTAGTCTTGTTGCAAACCTTTGCACTTTCTCTAATTTCTTGACGTGATTGACCAGGTGTGGATTCCAAACTGGTGTTGCATACTCCAGTATGGGCCTGACGTAAATGGTGTACAGTGTCTTGAACGATTCCTTACTGAGGTATCGGAACGCTGTCCTTAGTTTTGCCAGACGCCGGTACGCTGCAGCAGTTATCTGACTGATGTGAGCCTCAGGAGATGTGTTCGGTGTTATACTCACCCCCAGAACTTTTTCCTTGAGTGAGGTTTGCAGTCTTTGGCCACCTAGATTATACTGTGTCTGCGGTCTTCTTTGCCCTTCTCCAATCTTCATGACTTTGCATTTAGCAGGGTTAAACTCAAGGAGCCAGTTGCTGGACCAGGCTTGTAGCCTGTCCAGGTCTCTTTGTAGTCCTGCCTGATCCTCATCCGATTTGATTCTTCTCATTAACTTCACATCATCTGCAAACAAGGACACTTCTGAGTCTATCCCTTCCGTTATGTCGTTTACATATACCAAGAACAGCACAGGTCCTAGGACTGACCCCTGTGTGTGTGTGTGTGTGTGTGTGTGTGTGTGTGTGTGTGTGTGTGTGTGTGTGTGTGTGTGTGTGTGTGTGTGTGTGTGTGTGTGTGTGTGTGTGTGTGTGTGTGTGTGTGTGTGTGTGTGTGTGTGTGTGTGTGTGTGTGTGTGTGTGTGTGTGTGTGTGTGTGTGTGTGTGTGTGTGTGTGTGTGTGTGTGTGTGTGTGTGTGTTTGTGTGTGTGTGTGTGTGTGTGTGTGTGTGTGTGTGTGTTGTGTGTGTGTGTGTGTGTGTGTGTGTGTGTGTGTGTGTGTGTGTGTGTGTGTGTGTGTGTGTGTGTGTGTGTGTGTGTGTGTGCGTGCGTGCGTGCGTGCGTGCGTGCGTGCATGCGTGCGTGTGTGCGTGTGTGCGTGCGTGCTCACCTACATGTTGTTGTACGGGTTGAGTATTATCTCCTGGCACCAGTCTCTCAACTTGTCCCTTGCAAGATTCTCACTTGACTTACTAACCTATCAACCTGGAGGATATTCTGGGGCTCAACGCATGTTACTTGGGAGGTAATTAGGTTTGATGGGAGAAATAATAGAGCAGTAGCATTATAGACACTCTACCAGCATCAAGGGACTATGGCACCATGAAAAAAGGAACTCTTTTAGAAGAACTGAATTTATTCGGTCCAGCAGGACGACGACTGAGGTGTCTTAATCGGTCCAGCAGGACGGCGACTGAGGTGTCTTAAATTCAATCTTTTATCCAATTTCACGAAGCTTAATATTATTGGCACATGATAGAACATTTGTAATGCAGTGAGTGTATTTCGACGAAGCTTGTCATCTTTACCAGCCATCCAAGGTGATTTCTTTTGAAGGAGTAATCAATATATTGATTAGCATTACATTCTCAAGGAAGATCACGCTCAATATGATTTTTTTTTACCAGATTCGGTAAATGACATTATTACTTTACATACATTTAATCAGATCTTCTTGTATTGTTTGCACAGAGGAGCTCTGATAAACATACAGGCGTCTCTGTGCACAATGGCTTGTTTCTGTTTGATTTCCTTTGTAAACGCCTTTGTGCTTCAGCAGTGAAGCTAAAGTAAAGGTTTCTTGATAAGCTTTTGTTCCCCCAGTAGTGAAGATGGAACATGGGGTTTCTTTGTGAACTTTCGGGGCTTCAGTACGGTAGTTAGCACAATTGTTTCTTTACACGTGAATGTGAAAGAGCGGAAAATTAAACTCAAAATTGCTTTGCTTTCTCATATTTTTCTATTTTTCTTATACATCTCAACTTGCTATTTAAAAACCTGTTTGTTATTCTACCTCAGCTCATACCATGCCCATCTCAGGATGGCACCTTTCACTTGAAGAACATCCCAGTACTTTATGCTGAGAGTTATAAACAAAATACGTAGTTGTAATGAGGCTTGCTTGTGCATCTCGACCAGCCTTGGAATGGCTGAGCCAAGTGCTCTACCAGTGAACTAAACATCTGCTACTGCTACACTCCTGGCTCATCTCAGTTACCAACCAATGCTGTAGTAATTTTTTTTTTCAACTAACCGGCAGCATCCCACCGAAGCAGGGTGACCTAAAACGATAAACTAAAGTGTTCCTTTTTAAATACAGTAATATATACAGGAGAAAGGGTTACTAGCCCCTTGCTCCCGGCATTTTAGTCGCCTCTTACGACTCGCGTGGCTTACGGAGGAAGAATTCTTTTCCACTTCCCCATGGAGTGCTCTAGTAATATCTTCTTATATTATTCGCCAAGACAGTGTTCTGTCACGGGTTTTAATCTTTCAATGATCCGTCTAGTGTATCTTCGAAAAGATATTGATTTTTATGCTTGGCCGCCACGTAATACTTAATGTTTAGTGTCTTCTAGCAGATACTGAATGTTTTATCATATAGGATTAGTCCAGTGCCATTATATAGGTGACCTCTAGCAGACTTGTGTATATTTTGATAATCATACAACAGAGAGTTGTGTTCTCTCATCCTTTCATTCCAGAGTCATGAAACAGAACTACCACCTATTGAGCAAAAGGACACAAGTGCAACTAATGTCACAACTAATGTGGCAACGTTTCGCTCTGCAGGAGCTTTATCCAGCCGTCAAGCTTCTGGAGAGCGAAACGTTGTCACAATAAAATGTCACATTAGTTGAACTTGCGTCCTTTTACTCAACATATTGTCGGTAATTCTACCAACATTAATACAACTTACCACCTCATTACTTTCCTAACAAGTTTACGTCACATCCTCGAAAAGTGGTGTGGAGATTTTTTCTGAAAAATAAAATGAAGATTGTATTTTACTACTGGTCTTTTTTCTGTAAGTCAAACAGAGGAATTGTGCTAACTATTACTTGGAAATCAAAAGTCAGAGGAGGAAAGAAATGTAGTTTGTACACAGGAATTAAAATTAAAAGTCGGTTTAAAATAATGATGTTTGTTTTCGCTGGAACTGGGATTGATGTCAGCAGCACGAGCTGGCTGGCTCTTCAAGCGTGGGAGATGCTCCCTGGATATTGTCTTCCAGGTCAACACTCTCCTTTGTTTTTTTAATAATTGATTTTTTCTTATTTTTACTCTCTCTCTCTCTTTCTCTCTCCCTCTGAAATCCCCTATATTTTTCTGTTTATTTATTAACAGTTCTTCATTACGATATGTCGTGCTTTAGAATATATGGCTTTCAAGGGTCTGAGAATAGATGCATCAAGGAAGGTAAGATGCGAGATGAGACATATCACATAATGGCAGCTGATGCTATCCTGCACGGTAGTGCTCCCTGTAAAATCATCATATAAGTGAGGTTAGGTGAGGTTTTTAAGTTGGTTTTGGCCCGAAAACAAAAATCTTTATTTTATTGTCAATTAAACAAAGATCTCACTTTCTGTAAAATAATTTTTTATTAAAGTTTAATTTTTAAGGGGGTTTGGCTTATTTGATTGGTGGAATGATGAGGTAAAGAGAGAAGAGAGAAAAAGTTAACATATGAGAGGTTTTTACAGAGCAGAAGTGATGCAAGGAGGGAGGAGAATATGGAGAGAAAAGGAGAGGTTAAAAGAGTGATGAAGGAATATAAGAGGAGAGCAAATGAAAGTTGAATATAGGGAAGCAGTGGTTTCGTGCAGCGAGGGTAGAAACTTTGGGTGTGTTTCTTTACACCGGTTATCTGTGTTCACCCATCAGTAAAATCAGTTCCTAGGTGTTAGTGGACTGGTGTGGGTCGCATTCTGGGACAAATGTGACCTAATTTGCCCGAAATGCTCTGCATAACAAGCGGCTTTCTATATAGTAGTATGTCATTGATGTCACCTAGGACTGTATACCTTGTACATGTACTTGTAGTAAATAAAGACATTATTATATCATTATCTTGTAGGAGTGAGGAAGGGCCAGATGTAAGTGTGGGTGAGGTGACAGAGGCTGTGGGTAGAACGAAAGGTGTAAATCAGCTGGGATCGATAGGATCAGGGCAGAAATGTTAAAAGCAGGTGGAGATATAGTTTTGGAATGGTCGTTGCTTTTATTTAATAAATGTATGAAACAGGGGAAGGTACCTAGGGATTAGCAGACAGCATGCATAGTTCATTGGTATAAAATGAAAAGGACAAACTAGAGTGTTAGAATTATAGGGGAATAAACCTGTTGATCACACGTGATAAGGTGTATGGTAAAGTTATAGGGTAAGACCAGGAGCAAGATTGCAGATGAACAAGGGCAGACCAAGTATTTGGAGTGAAGCATGTAGTTGAACAGTATTTAGATAAGGATATAGAGGTTTTTGCTCTATCTATGGATTTGGGAAAGTCATATGATAGGGTGGATAGGGGAGCAATGTGGCAGATAGTTTGCCCACAGATATTTGATTGCAAGATGTAGATTTCAAACTTCCCACTTTCTATCTCTTGTGAGCTCCCGGAAAGAGAGAACGGAAATTTATTCCCGGTGTTCCAGGCCTGGAAAATCCGGAATGGAAATGATAATGAGGACTCCACTGGAAATGGTGGTGGTGGAAGCGAAGGAACGACAGATATGAAAATGCGGAATTGCGCACCGGCCGTGAACAGATAACCAGGAACACCCGAGTTTTTCCAGGGATATTACAAGTGTGTAAATTGGTGCATGAGATTCTGATGACGTGGGCGTTGGCACTGCCCAGTGTGATTGCAGATACAGCTGGTTGTCATATTTAAAAATGATTGTGACTGTCCATTTAAATTATTAAGAAATAAATTGCGTAGCTTTACGAGGCAGATACAGTAAATAAAAATTCAATAGATATCGTTTACATAATGACAGATTTTCATGCATCGGGCTATAAATGAAGCGGCACGAGTTATTTTAGGATAGGTTAGGTTAGGTTAGGTAAGGTTTGTCAGGAAACAGGACAAGTGTTTCCTGACACAGGTCTATGTTGGTAAAATAGATTTATGAAATGAAAAAGAAGGGCCAGTTGGGGTGAAGTTAGCAGGTCATCTGGACAAGACCTTTACGGGTAATCTGAGGGTGACCTTAATGGTCATCTGGAGGTGACCTTAATGGGTCATCTGAGATGAGTGACTGAAACAACAGTAATGACACTTTGCATAATGAGGAGAGTGAGGGAGGCTGGAGTGGCACTGAGGGGTCGATGCCAGAGTTGAGAGCCACACACTCTCCAAGACACTAATTGGGAAACCCAGGATGACGGGGCCTCGTGGGACATTGTTGTGGCTCCCTCCACGCCTCTTCATGTGCTTGGTGGAGGTCGTGGTTGTAGTGGTGGTGGTGGTGGTGGTGGTGGTGGTGGTGGTGGTGGTGGTTGTGGTGGTGGTGGTGGTGGTTGTGGCGGTGGTGGTGGTGGTGGTGGTGATTGTGGTGGTGATGGTGGTGGTGGGGGTGGTGGTGGTGGTGGAGGTCGTCGTTGTAGTGGTGGTTGTGGTGGTGGTCGTGGTGGTTGTGGTGGTGGTGGTTGTGGTTGTGGTGGTAGTAGTGGTAGTTGTGGTTGTGGTGATGGTTGTGGTTGTGGTGATGGTGGTGGTGGTGATGGTGGTTGTGGTAGTAGTGGTGGTGGTGGTGGTGGTGGTGGTGGTGGTGGTGGTGGTGGTGGTGATGGTGGTGGTGGTTGTGGTAGTAGTGGTGGTGGTGGTGGTGGTGGTGGTGGTGGTGGTGGTGGTGGTGGTGGTGGTGGTGGTGGTGGTGGTGGTGGTTGTGGTAGTAGTGGTGGTGGTGGTGGTGGTGGTGGTGGTGGTGGTGGTGGTGGTGGTGATGGTGGTGGTGGTTGTGGTAGTAGTGGTGGTGGTGCTGGAAACAAATTTTCTCCCACACGAAACTTAAGGAGTACCAACCTGACCCTAAGCTGCGTCAGTCATTAAATACTGAAGCAGTTCAGAAGAGATCAGCTAACATTTATTTAACACAATTTAACGAGAATAACAATTTCTCACTATTTTACACATAAAATGGTATATTGGGTTTTGCGAGAGAAGTCTTAATGCCAAGATAGAGTCTTGTCAGTCCTCAGCCCATACTCTTAATGACACACACATCATTTCACTGACGAAGACACAATTTTTAAAGAGGTGGACCGGTAAACCAGCGGAAGTCCTAAGTCAGATGATCAAAAGGTCCAGCTGTGGGTCATCGTATAACTAAGACCCGCATCAGGAAACATTATACTGACGAAGATACCTTAAAAAGTGAAGATTTGTTACAGTTATGTGTTTCCCGCTCAGTGGCTGAACTTTTATCCCCTTTATCTCACGTTTATATCTTTCTATGGTGGTATGTTATAGTTGGTTATTATTTACTAATACAAACCAACGCAACCTAACGTTACTAACCTAACTTAACTAAACCTAAACCGAATGAGAGAAATCCACATAATTATGAGGATAGGCTGTAAAACTCACACACACACACACACTTAGCATTGATCTATTTCCGTAAGTTAGTTGTATTGAAGCTGTTGGTGAAGCTCCCTACACAGGTATTGGAATTTCCATTACATTCCCACGGCTGGTTCTGGATCCAGGAAATTAAAACTAGGCGGGACTGGCTCGCTGTTGAACAGCGTCGTATGCGAGAATGTTGTAATATATGCGGAGACTCTGCAAATGTTACGATGGCTCACGCGTGTGCACGCTTTCTTGTGTGCTCTTTCACAAACGAATGTGTGTGTGTGTGTTACTCATCTATCTGTGGTTGCAGGGGTCGAGTAGCAACTCCTGGCCCCTGGTGTGTGTGTGTGTGTGTGTACACTTCTCTGATGGTTACTCACATAATTATGATTGCGGGGTTGAGTCTCAGCTCTTGGCCCCCACCTCTTCGTTGGCCGCTGCTGGGTTCACTTTCTCCTGGCTGCGTAAGCCTTATCATACCTATTCTTAAAACTATGTAAGGCTGAAGCCTCTACCACTTCTCAGTTTAGATCATGTCCATCGTAGTTCTTTCTCTGTTATTCATGCTTCCTCCTTTAGCTTCGTCCCAGTCTCTTGTGGGTAGTACATGGAACACTTTCTTGCAATCCAAAACCATGACTTACCCATCCCTCTCTCTCCTGTCTAACTTTTGTTGTCTTGTTACAGAACTCTAGCAGATTTGTGAGACAGAATTTACCATCTCGAAACTTGTCGTCTATTGTTGTTTCCCTTCTCAAGTGGCTGTATAGTGACTCTGGTTTGGATTTTTCTACATTTCCCCTTGCTTAACTCTTCTAGCTTTTACTTCTGTGCATGGGCTCACTTTGTTCTTGCTATTTTTTTTTTTTTTTGCTGCTTGGTATAACTTTCTCAACTGCATCTGGCATTTTCCAGAGCTCATGCACCCAGGCCAAGAATAGTTAAATCCACGAAATTGTGTATACACTGAGATATATACAACTCTTCATTGTATGTACGACCTTCTCAACAGGAATGCTGTTTTATTGAATTTAAAGGCTGTCGACTACGCGAGGGTCGTTATAGCTTCACAGTCACGGATACTGTGTTCTCCAAATCAGGTTTTAAACTTTCAGTGTATATGTGCATATCACTTTGTCAGTAGATGATGTTGATGGTTATATTTGTATGGATTTTGTGACAAGAATTTTTACTTTGAGAAAAATTATACGCCTTCCAAAATTTTATTTTTGCCCATCAGGTACACGATAATTAATCGAAAAGAAACACGTATACACTTCTGTAGTGCACAGTAGTTATAAATTAACCTTCAAAAATCTTTCCCCATAGCATTATTTAGTATCAGTGCTCACTGTCAAACTATGTGCAGTTGCTAGGATAATTCGCCACCAGAAATCGAGAGCATATAAGCAAATATCATTGGTAAGAAGCGTTCACATATTAGGTCAACCACGGGTGACCATTGCCCTACTTCTGTGAGGGTATGACACTGGTGCCATCCCTCATACGAAATCCTCACTGCAGCACAAGGCAATAAAGAGAAGCAAGACAAAACACAAACGCTGAGCGCTGATGGGAAAGCGTCTGACCCATCCACAGGATGTATCGAATATGACAAGCAGATAAGGTCGAAGGTCAGCTCTGGTAATGCAGACTATCACTTATAAACTAGCAATATATTGAGAAGTTATTCTATCTCTTCCCTTCCTTCGCCTTTAGGCTGTTTTTCTCGTATTTATTATTTAGACAGGAACAATGACTGGGACAGGGAAATATCCATTTAGTAACCAGGAACAATGACATTTCTGGCCGAGTTGCAGTTGACTGTTTCAAGAATATGTTAGGGCAGTGTACCCAAGAGGAGAATGTTGAACAGTTGTTGCAAGTCTGTTTATCCTTCCTTGTCTGAACACCCTTCTTTTATTATTATTATTATTATTATTATTATTATTATTATTATTATTATTATTATTATTATTGTTGTTATTATTATTATTATGATTATTATGATTTTTATTATTGCTATTATTATTATTATTATTATTATTATTATTATTATTATTATTATTGCTGTTATTATTATTATTATTATTATTATTATTATTATTATTATTATTATTATTATTATTATTATTTATCCTCGAATTGATACCTCTAAAAGGCTGCCAGAATTCAATTTTTATTTCTCCAACTTTTCGATTATATTTTGCACACACAAACGCCTCATCTATTCCCCATCAAATTTTCAACACTTGTGTACGGTAACGGGGACCAAATTCTTGGAACAACTAGTATGTTCACATTTAAGGATCCTACAATGGCTCGGATCAATTCCAAAATTGCCACTCAGAAGAAGTTGCCAAAAAATACTACGAGGTAAATTGGTGAAAAATTTCTTTCCATTAAATTTCAATATATCTTTTCTGAACTGCTTCGGTATTAATGGCTGATGCATCTTAAGGCCGGAATAATACCTGTCAAGTGCGTGCAGGCAGGTTTGTTGATGCTGTAAAATATGAAAAAAAAAAATCTTGGAATCGTTGGAATTCGTGCCATAACTTGCGAATGACTAATGTGATCGTCTTCAAACTTTCACCTCTGGTGTGGTTTCTGAACACATATGATAACGCTACTAATGGGGAACATAAATCCAAATTTACAAATATTGAACAAATAGTGATATTATATTTTATTCAATAACTTCTGATTGGATTCAAAATATTATTGACAAAATATATTCTATAATAAGGATAATAAACTATAAGTTCAGTTCCAGTAGCTGCAAATTTTAAATTATACTGAAATAGTTAAAAAAAAAAAAAACTTGGATTCTTTTGATTTAGATCAGTTAGTAAAGAAAGAGTTTTTTTAATGGGCTTCAGATTTTACCATTGTTGAAATTTATTAAAAAATAATTTATTACTGCCTGTTTTGTTAGGCAAATTGCTTTCCGTGTAATAACTAGTGAATGCTTCTTCTGATCGGCTTCAAACCCTAAATGGTGCTGTATCATAATAAGAAGTACTTTTTTTTTTATTAATTTTGAGCTATGTGGGTACCACCAATTTGTCCGTATTTGGAGGCAAATTTTATATAAGTGGATTTTTCAAAAATATAAATATTTTTTCTTACGACATTTTCGAGAATGAGGCAGGAGGCAGGAAGTGCCCCCAGGAATACCAATACCCAGCAGGAGGCAGGAAGTGCCCCCAGGAATACCAATACCCATAGCCAGTAGTTCCAAACCGAGGAATTAAGGACTGTTTTTCCTGCTTCTTTTCTTGATGGTTAGACCAGCATCTGCCTCAGGATCTTGTGGGATATATCAACTATAGCTGTCTTCCTCTGGATAAATTACAGATGTCTCCCTGTAATGAGTTCTTGTAAATGGACCCGTTTTCTAGAGGTACGGAAATTCCTAAGACAATTGCCAGTGATATCTATATTTGGCAGGTAAAAACATTTATATCATATTGTAGTGTACCCAAATTTCTGATAATTGTCGTGTTACGTTTGTTAGGATGCTGCAACAATATCAGTGCTTGTGGGATGGATGTCTTCTAATGTTATAATTTTTATTCTTTCTGGCTATAAGTATTGGAAGGCCTGGGAGCACCTGCCTCATGCCTCCTGCTTCCTGCTTCCTGCCTCTACCTCCTCCCTCCTGCTTCCTGCCTCCTGCTTCCTGCTTCCTGCCTCTACCTCCTGCCTCCTGCTTCCTGCCTCCTGCTTCCTGCTTCCTGCCTCCTGCTTCTTGCCTTCTGCCTCCTGCCTCCTGCCTCCTGCCTCCTTCTTCTTGCCTCCTGCCCCCTGTCTCCTGCTTCTTGCCTTTTGCCTCTTGCTTCTTTCCTCCTCCTTCCTGCCTCCTGCTTCCTGAATCCTGCCCCCTACCTCCTGCCTCATTCTAGCAAACACGCTTCCTCTGATCGTATTTGCTTGGCCCACTATCTCCTTTCTTTAACATTGCAAGCTCCTGATGATGTGTTGATTGCAACAAGAAAGGCCTAGAGCTATCATTCAACTCCACCCTGGGCTTTGCTTTATATATATATATATATATATATATATATATATATATATATATATATATATATATATATATATATATATATATATATATATATATATATATATATATATATATATATATATATATATTTGTGAAAATATTTCTGTATATGTAAATGTGTTTGGGGGTACAACAATAAAGCGTAACGCGTTCACACTCGCAAAAGTACCTATGCATTAGGTACATTATCATTAGCAGCAGCAGCAGCAGCAGCAGCAGCAGCAGCAGCAGCACCAGCACCAGCACCACCAGCACCACCAGCACCACCACCACCACCACCACCACCACCACCACCACCACCACCACCACCACCACCACCACCACCACCACCACCACCATCACCACCACCACGGTAGTATGGCGGCGGCTGCTCACCCTTACTAGCAAACTCTCGTGACAACATTATCTGCGACTAAGAATCTTGCATCAAGATAATTTTGATCTCTCGTGTGGTTCGATGTAAATATGGTGTTGATGCGCTGAACGAAGTCAGCTTAGTGAGTTCATCAATTTTGTGGAGAGTTGCTCTCTCTTTGTATGTAAGTAGGCCCGGTGGCCTGGTGGCTAGAGCTCCCGCTTCACACACGGAGGGCCCGGGTTCGATTCCCGGCGGGTGGAAACATTTCGACACGTTTCCTTACACCTATTGTCCTGTTCACCTAGCAGCAAATAGGTACCTGGGTGTTAGTCGACTGGTGTGGGTCGCATCCTGGGGGACAAGATTAAGGACCCCAATGGAAATAAGTTAGACAGTCCTCGGTGACGCACTGACTTTCCTGGGTGGCTAACCCTCCGGGGTTAAAAATCCGAACGAAATCTTATCTTATCTTATCTTAGCAGCAAGGCGTGACCCTGCCACTCCGTGTTTAACGAAGTCATGGAGACAGGGAGGTAGTCACGGAGACAGGGAGGTTAAATATACCGGTGTTGTGGTTTTCTGAAGCAGCCTCACTTGCACCCTTCTTTACATTCTCTCACGACCTCCCTCACTCCTTCCCTCCCTCCTTCACACTCTGCACCCTCGCACTCTCCCACCCAACCTTCCTCACACTCTCCCTCATACCCTTCCATATTCCTTCACCCTCTCATTTACACCTTCACACTATCCCAACCATCCTTCCTCACAGTCTCACTAGCAGTATCTCTCACACCATTATACCCTCCATTACCCTCCCTGAGAACCTTGCCTCACAATCTACCTCCCTCCCTCCCTTACTATCTCCCTCACACTCTTGCCGGAAGATTTACAGCACGAATAACAGTTTTGGGGTGTTTCTGGTCATATTTATTGCTGTGTTTGCTGATGTTATTGGAGAGGATCGCTTTTTTGAATCGCTGTTAGTGGCCCGCAGTCGACTTGATGGTTGGCATGTGTTGTTTCTGGAGATACTTGTGTATGTGTTTGTGTGTGTGTGTGTGTGTGTGTGTGCGTATGTGTGTGTGTGTGTGTGTGTGTGTGTGTGTGTGTGTGTGTGTGTGTGTGTTACTTTGTGTACCTTTGACCCACTTCTCATACAGACTCTCCCTGTCCACGCTGTCATATCCTCTCATATAACTCTGGTCATTCTGTCCTCTCTCATTAGGTTATGGTTATCGCATGTCTCAATTTTCAGCCTCTCCTCAAAGCTCATACCTCTCAGCTCTGGAACTAGTCTCCTCTCAGCTCTGGAACTAGTCTCCTCTCAGCTCATGCCTCTCAGCTCTGGAACTAGTCTCCTCTCAGCTCATGCCTCTCAGCTCTGGAACTAGTCTCATCTCAGCTCATGCCTCTCAGCTCTGGAACTAGTCTCCTCTCAGTTCATGCCTCTCAGCTCTGGAACTAGTCTCATCTCAGCTCATGCCTCTCAGCTCTGGAACTAGTCTCCTCTCAGCTCATACCTCTCAGCTCTGGAACTAGTCTCCTCTCAGCTCTGGAACTAGTCTCCTCTCAGCTCTGGAACTAGTCTCCTCTCAGCTCATACCTCTCAGCTCTGGAACTAGTCTCATCTCAGCTCATGCCTCTCAGCTCTGGAACTAGTCTCCTCTCAGCTCATACCTCTCAGCTCTGGAACTAGTCTCCTCTCAGCTCATACCTCTCAGCTCTGGAACTAGTCTCCTCTCAGCTCTGGAACTAGTCTCATCTCAGCTCATGCCTCTCAGCTCTGGAACTAGTCTCATCTCAGCTCATGCCTCTCAGCTCTGGAACTAGTCTCCTCTCAACTCATACCTCTCAGCTCTGGAACTAGTCTCCTCTCAGCTCTGGAACTAGTCTCCTCTCAGCTCATACCTCTCAGCTCTGGAACTAGTCTCCTCTCAGCTCTGGAACTAGTCTCCTCTCAGCTCATACCTCAGCTCTAGAACTAGTCTCCTCTCAGCTCCGGAACTAGTCTTCTCTCAGCTCATGCCTCTCAGCTCTGGAACTAGTCTCCTCTCAGCTCTGGAACTAGTCTCCTCTCAGCTCATACCTCTCAGCTCTGGAACTAGTCTCCTCTCAGCTCATACTTCTCAGCTCTGGAACTAGTCTCCTCTCAGCTCTGGAACTAGTCTCCTCTCAGCTTATACCTCTCAGCTCTGGAACTAGTCTCCTCTCAGTTCATGCCTCTCAGTTCTGGAACTAGTCTCCTCTCAGCTCATGCCTCTCTGTTCTGGAACTAGTCTCCTCTCAGCTCATGCCTCTCAGCTCTGGAACTAGTCTCCTCTCAGCTCATGCCTCTCAGCTCTGGAACTAGTCTCCTCTCAGCTCATACCTCTCAGTTCTGGAACTAGTCTCCTCTCAGCTTTGGAACTAGTCTCCTCTCAGCTCATACCTCTCAGCTCTGGAACTAGTCTCCTCTCAGCTCTGGAACTAGTCTCCTCTCAGCTCATGCCTCTCAGTTCTGGAACTAGTCTCCTCTCAGCTCATGCCTCTCAGTTCTGGAACTAGTCTCCTCTCAGCTCATACCTCTCAGCTCTGGAACTAGTCTCCTCTCAGCTCATACCTCTCAGCTCTGGAACTAGTCTCCTCTCAGCTCATACCTCTCAGCTCTGGAACTAGTCTCCTCTCAGCTCATGCCTCTCAGTTCTGGAACTAGTCTCCTCTCAGCTCATACCTCTCAGCTCTGGAACTAGTCTCCTCTCAGCTCATACCTCTCAGCTCTGGAACTAGTCTCCTCTCAGCTCATGCCTCTCAGTTCTGGAACTAGTCTCCTCTCAGCTCATGCCTCTCAGTTCTGGAACTAGTCTCCTCTCAGCTCATACCTCTCAGCTCTGGAACTAGTCTCCTCTCAGCTCATGCCTCTCAGTTCTGGAACTAGTCTCCTCTCAGCTCATGCCTCTCAGTTCTGGAACTAGTCTCCTCTCAGCTCATGCCTCTCAGTTCTGGAACTAGTCTCCTCTCAGCTCATACCTCTCAGCTCTGGAACTAGTCTCCTCTCAGCTCATACCTCTCAGCTCTGGAACTAGTCTCCTCTCAGCTCATACCTCTCAGCTCTGGAACTAGTCTCCTCTCAGCTCATGCCTCTCAGTTCTGGAACTAGTCTCCTCTCAGCTCATGCCTCTCAGTTCTGGAACTAGTCTCCTCTCAGCTCATGCCTCTCAGTTCTGGAACTAGTCTCCTCTCAGCTCATGCCTCTCAGTTCTGGAACTAGTCTCCTCTCAGCTCATGCCTCTCAGTTCTGGAACTAGTCTCCTCTCAGCTCATGCCTCTCAGTTCTGGAACTAGTCTCCTCTCAGCTCATGCCTCTCAGTTCTGGAACTAGTCTCCTCTCAGCTCATGCCTCTCAGTTCTGGAACTAGTCTCCTCTCAGCTCATGCCTCTCAGTTCTGGAACTAGTCTCCTCTCAGCTCATGCCTCTCAGTTCTGGAACTAGTCTCCTCTCAGCTCATGCCTCTCAGTTCTGGAACTAGTCTCCTCTCAGCTCATGCCTCTCAGTTCTGGAACTAGTCTCCTCTCAGCTCATGCCTCTCAGTTCTGGAACTAGTCTCCTCTCAGCTCATGCCTCTCAGTTCTGGAACTAGTCTCCTCTCAGCTCATGCCTCTCAGTTCTGGAACTAGTCTCGTCGCAAACCTTTGCACTTTTCACAGCGTCTTTGTATGCTTTTTCATATGTGGGTTCGATACTGATGCTGTATACTGGATAAATCTAAGATGGGCCTACCTGGAGGTTACCTAGAGATCGTTTCGGGGGTCAGTGTCCCCGCTGCCCGGTTTTCCTCTTGGGGGATCCGGGCCTGATCAACCAGGCTGTTACTGCTGGCCGAACGCAATCCAACGAACGAACCACAACCCGGCTGATTGGGCACTTACTTTAAGTATCTGTCCAGCTCCCTCTTGAAGACAACCAGGGGGTCTATTGGTAATTTCCCTTATGTATGATGGGAGGCTGTTGAATAGCCGTGGATCCATGACACTTATTAAGTTCTCTCTTAGTGTATCCATAACAGCCCTGCTTTTCATTGAGGGTATGTTGCACAGTCTGCCTAGTCTTTCGCTTTCGCTGGGAGTGATTTCTGTTGTACATTTGGGATCAGTCGCTCCAGGATTTTCCAGGTGTAAATTATGATACATCTTTCTCGCCTGCGTTTCAGGAAGTACAGGTCAAGGGGCTTGAAACGTTCCCAGTAATTAAGGTGCTTGACTGAACTAATACTTGCGGTGAAGGCTCTGTGTTCATTCTCTAGATCTGCAGTTTCGCTTGTTTTGAATGGGACTCTTAGTGTACAGCAGTATTCCAGCCTAGAGAGAACAATTGACTTAAAGAGTATCATCACTGGCATGGCATCCGTTGTTTTGAAAGTTCTCTTAATTTATCCTGTCATTTCCATCACAGATGTGACATTGACACTGTTGTGATTCTTGAAAGTGGGATCCTTTGAGTCTAGTTTTTCGCTCTGTTGTGTGGTTAAAATTTATTGCATACTCCGTTCTAGCTATTATTTCCACAAGTTTTTTTTAGAACCAAACAACTGGAATTTGTCTTAATTGAACGTCATATTGTTTTCCGTGACCCATTAGAAAACTTAAGTGTACCGTGCCCTCGGTGGATGAGACACTCTCACATTGATTCTAGTATCGTCTGCAGAAGAAGACACGATTTACGTCTGTGTCTATGTCTGATATAAGGATGAGGAACAGGATGGGGGTGAGTACTATGACTTGTCCAACAGAAATTTTTACTGGCAGCTTCCGACTGCCAGTAATGAATATTTAGTAATGACCTAGTGACTACAATATTAGTGACATGTCAATTATCGCAAACATACCGTCAGATTCCAT